>NW_021319483.1:507265-600796 GCF_001605985.2 Dendrobium catenatum | reverse complement strand
GTGCATTCAAATTAATTTGACTCCCCTCCACATACTCTAATGAATGTTCCACCATAGGAGCATAACACCCACACTCTAGAACCATCACTTGTGTAGCACAAGGGTGTACACAAACAACAAGTCTCATTGAGAAATTCTTTCAAATAATTTTCAAATGATGCTAAAATGAGTATTTGAATGGTTCATACCGAAAAAATGCATCGAATCATTTAAATTCGAATTAATCTGATTTTTTTATCAAAAAACCAAGAACTATTTTTTGAGTATAGACGGCGTATGATCTGCGTTCGGAACGCATATGAAATGCATATACTCTGCGTATTTTGGATACCAAAATGAAAACCTTCTTAATCGATTTAAATGAAGGTTCAATGGTGGGAAACACTATATTCGACGCTCCTTGCTGGTTTTATTGATGATGAGTTGCATTCGAATTAATTTGACTCCCCTTCACATACTCTAATGAATGCTCCACCATAGGAGCATAACACCCACACTCTAAAACCATCACTTGTATAGCACAAGGGTGTACACAAACAACAAGTCTCATTGAGAAATTCTTTCAAATAATTTTCAAACGATGCTAAAATGAGTATTTGAATGATTCATACTGAAAGAATGCATCGAATCATTTAAATTCGAATTAATCTGATTTTTTTATCTAAAAACCAAGAACTGTCTTCTGCGTGTAGACGGCATATGATCTGCGTTCGGAACGCATATGAAATGCGTATACTCTGTGTATTTTGGATACCTAAATGAAAACCTTCTTAATCGATTTAAATGAAGGTTCAATGGTGAGAAACATTATATTCAACACTCCTTTATTGAGGAATTCTTTCTCAAATCACTTTAAAACGATGCTAAAAACACATGGAATCTTTCTTAATTACAAGAAAAATATACCAGTTATGTACATAAATTTAAAATATGAAAAGTTCATTTCATTGCAGCACAAAACAATCCGTATGCAAATTCTACTCTATATTTTGGCATTTTTTCTTGCCAATCCGTTCTCTCTTGCCAGTTGGAGTTATTTTGTCGAATAATATTCTCCAAGTATTTGCAAATGAACATACCACAATCTGTATTGTTGGTCTGAGTTGGTGCATTCTTTATTGTCTTGAAACTCCATTTAGTGATATTTTGACGAAAGGCTTTTTTGCAATCTTTATTTAAGCTTGCATTCTGAACAATATATGGAATAGAATTAAGTCGCTTAAAAATAATCACAAAATTTTTAAACAATTCAAGATTAGAAACAAACTCACTATCTTCACACCAATACTTCTATGCATAGGGTTGGGTACAGAGTCGTAAAATTCTCACCTTTTCTTCTTTATGTAACCAGCTAAAAGGGTCCAGTATTGTCCGTCAATAATTGGATTAATTATAATACTGCATGACTGAACAGAATTGTAGTCTATGTGCTCGAGGAACAATACTGATTTTACATCCTTAACATTGTAATGCTGCAAAAATTAAATATGAGAATTAAATAGTTCAAATAAAAAATTATGTATAAAATAAACTAGTATACTAACCCAATACATTGGTGAGATGTATAGATATTTTTGATACTCATCTGATGAAATTTTAGCCTTCTCATTTAATAAAATGGCAAAAGCATCAACATGGTCATTGTCCATGTAACTGTCTGATAATATTTCGTCGATCATGCGTCTTGAAATCATCACGTTCCCAGATTCAAATACACGCATGGCACTGAAATATTTAAACAAAAAATATGCATATGGTACGCATAGAAAACACATTAAATACGCAATCTATACGCACAGAGTACGCAAGCCGTACGAAAGTAATACAACATACGTGTCAAGATATTTCTTTATGTTTTCCCGAAGAAAAACTTCCTGCACTGGACTCAACATTTCCACGCCTCTGTAATTAACTGTGGGACTTTCTTGGGCAGTTTCTTCAGGGATGTGGTGTACCCTTTTCTGCTTCTTCTTTTTTTTGGCTTGATTTTCTCTCTAATTTCTTCTTTTTGCTAACCCTTTCAGCAGCCTGGGTCATCTCAACATCATTCATTTTTTCTGGGGCGTCAGTCTTGGTGTGTTCAGATGATATCCGAATATTGTTAGGGGATGGAATTGTATGGGGAATGAATGATGAGGAGGAGGGAGCAGCTTGCTGATTAGGCTTAATAATTCCTTGGAGCTTCTCATCAATAAGATCAACTCTCCTCACAATTTGTTCAAAATTCTTTCTCATTCTAGTTTCAAATTCCTGGAAGAGGTTGACCATTGACTCTTGCACAATCCCTATTATTTTCTTTTCAAGTTCATCTAAGGATTGGGGTTGGGTTTTCAAGGCGGATTTGGGCTGCAGAGGAGATTGTGGGGGGAGATGATGTTCAGGTGTGTTAGTTTGAATGGGTGAAAGAGGGGTTGATGGATATTTCTTTACACCCAAGAAATCAAATTCTTCAAGGGTTACTCCTTGGATGTCAACAAAAATCTGTGAAAAATTATTCTCAAATAAATACGCAATCTAAACGCAATCATATACGCAATATATACGTATTATATACGCAAACTGTACGCACAACGTACGCAAGACATACGCATAGTATATGCAAACGGGGCCTTCTATCAGGATACTTTGGGAGATGAATGGAAGTGTGCTCCAGGAACCAAATCTGCATAAAATTTAGATATTCTCAATTAGTGTTAGCAAAACAATCAGTCAATTAAAATGTTTAATATGAATTGTTTTAGCACTCACAATAAGCAGTGGAACAAATCCATTGACATAACCCGCTGGCCTATTTTTTGATATCTTCATAGATACATTATTAAAATCTTCAAACATGCATTCCCAAATTGATCATGCCCAGTTAATTGATGAAAATTCATCAACATTATTTGCTATTGTCTTTAACATCTTAGGAACTTTAAAGTTGCTTTGTTGAAAAAATAAATTAGAACACAAATACATAATAAATGTTTTCAACATGGTATCTGGGGAGCTTTCCCTAGTCAACTCAAACAATTTAGTCTTAATATCCTTTAAACTGATTGTTGAAGTCGGCAAGGTCATCCAAGTAATCTCCTCACCTCTGTTTGGTAGTCCAGTCAGGAGGGCCACTTCATCAGCTATGAAAGGGACAACATGGCCCTCTATAATGAAGCTTTGCTTTTCAATGTTCCACATTGTCAGCAGCTGGTAGATAAGTGGGGCGTTTTGCTCAAATCCAGGAAATTGAAGAAATTGGTAAATATTAAGTTCCTTCAATTTTAACAGGAATTATTTCTGAAAATGTATCACACATTATTCTGAAAGTCGAAACATAGCATCTATATGATATAGGACGGACGTAAATCTGCGTAGAATAAGAAACTATAATTAATTTAGAGAAGCATATTATAAGTACGCATATAAAACGCAATAAAATACGCATATTATATGCAACGTGTACGCATACCATACGCAACGTTACGCATACCATACGCGTTGTGTACGCATACCATACGCGATGGGTACGCATACCATACGCAATGTAAGCAAAGGATGAGAAAAATATCAGCAGAAATCTAGGGTTTAGGATACACTAATCTTTTTTCTTTATTGGAAGTTTAGTTTTATGATTTAAAGATCCAAAGTACTTATTATAAAATGTTAGGTTTTGTCTTCAACATATACGCAGAAAATAAGAGAAATTTACGCAGATTATACACATTGTGTACAAAGAAAATACGTAGAAAGAACGAAAATGGTGAGATAAATTTAAACTTTTATTGTTACTCAAAATGATTTAAATGTATTTTTTGGTTTCTTCAGCAAATACGCGTTGAATACCAAAGATATCCGTAGTTCATTTTATGTCAATGTAAGAATTTTCGCACCTTTCTCTTTGCAGGTGAATCCTTTTCCACGTCCATGATGAGAAGAAGAGATTGCTGGAGGAATTCAGCGAGAGTTTTTTGCTGGAAGCTCGGGAGAAATGGAGCGAATGGCCGAAATGTGGAATTTGAAAAATGTTAAAATTTTCCGCCTTTTTCATTGTATATACTGGGCGGGCCTCGTATTATTTACTCTCGAAAATACAAACGAGTCGAGCCTTAACTTTCCACTTAAGCTGGCCACGCGTTATGTTTTTATTGGCTACTGTTACAGACCGAACACATCGTTGTGATCGGATTCCACACACAATAATTTCTCCGGACACTAGGTAGTGGGTCTGGGCCAAATTCATGCGGGATAAGAAAGAAGCAGGCATGCGTATCTTTTTTATTTGATTTTTTTTAATGCTTACAAAGGTCAATAATAGTGTATATAATATATATGAAATATATCTATATAAATTTAAATGTTATTTTAAATAAAATAGCAGTTGCTTTAACAAAAAAAAATGTTGAACCAAAAGACAACATTGAAATCCTCGAGAAAATAAAACTTGATCATTTTATTATATAGGTAAAATTGTATTCTTATTTTATGAAAAATAATCTTGGTTCTTATTATCTTTGTATGAGAAGTTGTTCTTGTAAATTTTCTCAATGATCTGATTTTGATTTTCTTTTTATGATGATATTAGGTACTTAGTGAAATTAATGTTAAGCTTAAAATTAGAGAAACAAAAATTCAAAAGAATTGAATACAATGCAAAAAAGAAAAAAATGTTAATAAAAGAGATAAAACTAATTTGAGATAGCAAGTTCAGATAAAAATGAGTTGGAAGCTTAAATTAGGAAAAAGTTGAGATAACAACTTCGGATTCATCTTGTGCTTTAGGGGAAAGATGAGTTAGAAGAAAATTGATATTCATAGAGAATTTGTGGAGAAGACTTATGAATGTAAAAAAATAAATATACTGAAGAAGAAATCAATAAAGGAGTAATTGTAGATGAGTGAAAGTAGATTGGCTTAAGAAGCATCTACTTGTTCAAAATAAGCTACTAAAGCAACGAGCGACCTCCAAACAACCTCCAATCGAGTGGAGCAAATGATGCAGCTTTGTGGAGATGAGGAAGAGGATGGGGATTGCGATCGATGGCGAGGTACCTCTGAGAAAATCGTATGTGCGGTGGACTTGCGTGATCAGAATGACGTAAGGGGAGCTATGGTAGTGGAGATTAGGGCATGGGTATTGCGAAAATGATCGAGCACTCTCGCACGAAGTGGTGCATTTATGTCATTTTTTACCTTCAAAACAGGGGAAAGTGGTGGACCGCGGGAGGAAGTGATGCGTCGAGGAAAGTAGCAATGGGCAGCAGAAATTTTTGAAACAAGGTTATGCATGCCATAATTCTGTAAACGTTCATTTAACTACTTTTTTTTAAAACAGAGCAGTAGTGAAGCTATCCCAAATAAACCCTAAATTCTATGCTTATTCTTGATGTATAGCAGTTGTTAATTTAGGTAAAAAAAATGGTGGTAAAAGAATGATCATAATATGGTTATTAATATTAATAGCTTTGTGCATTATGTCCTCTTTTATAAGAACTAGAATTTCAATACAATGTTTCTACCCAACGAATTGGAGTTTGTGACCGTAAGTGGTATAAACCAAAGCCGGTCTCAAATCTAATTGTATAGTAATGGGCTTTTGTCAAATACTCGCCAATGCTATAGAATTCTTTATATATATTTTGTTCTTGCATATTTGTTTGTTTAGTTTAGGGTTTATTCTGAAAACTGTTTAATTGATGCAAAGCAAAGGGTTGAACTAATAAATATTTAAATATCATTTAATAATGAATAAATTTTTTAATTTAACACAATAAAATGGAGAGGAAATTAACTTTTTTATTCATTATATTTAATTTAAAATAATAATTTCATTTTATAAATTTATAGTTACATATAATTTTAAAATTAAATTAGTAATGAGAAAGTTGATAATATAATATATTGGATAAGAGTAAGCTTCATTTGTAATTTTTTTAATCATGATTTTAATCAATGTAATACATTATTTTCTTTATATGATATAAGTTTTCAATGTAATATAATAAGTTGTGTTTACATATTTGTATCAAAAAAAAAAATTAATTAAAATTTATTGGAATATTAGATGTTAGATAAACAATCAAAATGGTAACTTTAAATCCTATTAAATCGTAAATTTTTTTTGTTGTTTGGAAATAAATATCAAATTTAATAAATACTGGCATTCCCCAAATTAAACTTAAAAACATCTCCTTCATTGAATGATTTTTTTTATATATATAATGGATAACAAATCAAGCATTGTGCTTCTGTAATATACATAATAACATCAAATCTAAATATAAAACTGTCATTAAATGCAATGCATAAAAATGTAATCATTTTTTAATTGGATGAAATGCCCAAGAGGCATCTTATATTCATCAAAAGACATACAATTGTACTATAATATGAATCACAAGAATATGGACAAAACATAACAATGTATTAAAATACACAGAGACAGCTTACATCAGTTATGATTAAATCAATAAAGACTTCATTTGAGACAATTTTTTTACTGGTTCTTAAGAAAATAATTTATTATAAAAAGTTTAAAAATTGAACTATTCGAATAATCTCGTTTAATTTAAAGTGAAATTTCAAAAGCTGAAGATGAATGCTATACTTTAACAACACAAAGAATCTGCTAACAAAAGCGGAGGACAAACTTAGTGGGGAAGAGTAAATGAGTTTAAAATAATTAAATAATATTAACTCGCCATTGATAATCTGTGCGAATTATAGCAAATGTCCTCCTCACTGAATGGGTTACAATAACGGGTATTGTAAGGATACATCAAATGTCAAAATCATGTGTATTTTAAGCCATTCGATAACTGATATTAACTTGCTATTGGCATCCTTGACCTTGTTGATTGTTGGCTTTGATTTAATCATTCCTAACTAAGGATACAGCAAATGTCCACCACATTGAATGGCTTACAATACCCATTATTTTGAGAGAAGCACCAGCCACATATGAGGCTCTTGTTAGATCCTTCATGATTAAGGTTTCATTTGGGACAGCTTACTTACTATTTCTTAAAGTAGTTTTTTTGTAAAAAATTAAAAAAATTTATACTAAATAGCTTCTTTAAGAAGCATTAAAAAAGCCGTCCCAAACGAAACCTAAATCCAAAAAAGAAAGCTTAAGGTTGTCAATGCACAAATTATTATTCCATTTATTTGCTTAGCCACTCAAGGCATAGGGCCTAACTAGGTCGCCTCAAAGGAGCTAAGGGCACAACTAATAGAGATCTTAATTATTGCTGAATCTAAAAACACCAAAATAGTAGGCTCTATTTTCACTAGTTTATTTATAACTATGACGCTTGTCATAAAGAAGATTATAGCTAAAGAAAAAGACTTCCCCTAATAAAATTTTCATACCTTTCTAACAAGGTTTGATATAGTTAACTTTTTTTCAAACCTAGCATATTCAAGACCTTTCTCAAATTCCTCGCCACTTGACCATGTCTTAAATTGAGTTATTCATGAAAATAATCTAACATCTCTGATATTGCATACAAGTGTATTTCTATAATTGACAAACCTATAGGAAAAAAAAATTCCTACTTAGACTAGTGAAAAAATGTTCTAAATATAGGATCCTAATTTCAATAGAACAAATATAATAACCAATAATTATCAAACTAGATCAAACCAAATTTCAATTACTTTATTACTAATGTTGCTTGAAATTTAGACTTCCCTTTCTAATCACATTTTCCTTTAATATTTATTACAATAAGCTAAGATTTGTTGGATTAAGAGTTAAAGTTATTATATTATAGTTTTAGATCAAAGCATCAGTGAATGAGGAGAACCACTTTTATTGAGATAATACTGATTGTGGTTTCAAGGTATTAGTTTTTTTAAATAATAAAAATGAGCTAACTTTGAAGTAAATGTAGATATATGCAGAATATATTCAATTTTATGTATTTTATTGTATGTTATTTATAGATAAATTAGTTGTAATTGTAAAATTCCTTTTGATATAATTTGTAGGCTTTGAGGTAAAATATCTTTAACAATTAAGATAAATCTTAGAAACGAACTTTTTGAAGATAAAGGACTTTGAATTAGTAAAAGAAAGTTTAATTATATAATGTTAAAGTAATAATCTTTGGTAAATATTGAAAAATATGTTTGATAATTTAGTAATTATAAATTCAATATGGAACGCTAAGACAAATTAATTTTGAAGTAGTTATGTCATGAATGATAGATAACATCATTAGTGTAATCTAGATATTACTTTGATATTAAAATATATAATTAGTGATTTATCTTGTTGAATTTATACCATCCAAAATAAGTCAAGGATTTTTGTTTCTCCTCTTTCATGGGTAGCATGTCGCGATTGAGATTATGCGTGCACTGAGAATAAATTCACCAAAGTATGTTGGTGGCAAAAATCGACCACTCATCGTGTAGGACAACATATCGTTGGTAATGTTGAGAGTACGAATTATGCGTGCACTGAGAATAAATTCAACAACAAACAATGCTAACCTCACATGTCATTTCCATGATAATGGTGGGTATTACGCAACGCATATCACCAATGATGAGGTATGTGAGTTCATGTTGATGGAGGTTAAAATCCATATTGTCATTGTGCATGTGGAGGTTGAAGAAATAACACAAGTAGATGTTATAGGCCCATCAAGTCAAGTGTATATGTGAGTTCGTACTATCACTTTTGATGCTGATTTATGTGGTACCTTTTCGAATATTTGTGAACCTATCCATGGCTAAATTAAAATTTTTTATCGTAGGACTAATTCGACATCAGCTGCATTGAAGGTGAGTGCAAGAGAGAACACGAGAACTGTGGAAGCTCATTTTTGTGGCCTCCTTAGTTTATGCAAGCGACCAACTTTCATGCAGCAAGAATCTTTGTCAAAACTTAGTGTTAGTCACCGGCCAAATTGGGAGACAGATCATAATAATAAATTGGAAGATAACCACTCCTCTAGGCCATATGTGTACGTAGTATACTTCACAATATGAAAATAATATGGTGTAAGGTTTCCTCGAAGCTAAAGAAGAAGTAAATGCATATGAAATCATGGATAGTGGTAGCAGTGATTCATCGTGTGGTAGCGTGGGAGGAAACACCCACATTTTTGTGGCTGAATGTAATAATATGAAGATAAATGGTCAAGGATTCAATAAAGGCCATGCAAGACAAAATTGTGATGGCTTAGAGGAGATGATCACCAATAATGATTACACTAAAACTTTTCATACAACGCAACAGTGGGATGGTGATGAATAGCTCGATGTGCCGGCTGTGAACATAGTTAGCTCAATAGAAACTGTTATTCGAACAGAATTATATGAAGGGAAATTTTTTCATTAAAAAAAGAACTGTATACAATAATTAATAGTTGGTCAATTGTTCAAAATGTCCAATATGTCAAATCAACCTCCAACAAGAGTTAGCTTATGATCCCATGTGCCCAATAAGATAATCCACATCGCCCATGGCTTTGGTGCTTACATGCATCTTGAGGTAAGAGACAAGGTGGGCTATTGTCAATTTTGTGTAATATATATGGATGATAAAATGAGGTGTAACCGTTACGGGCTACTGACCACCCTTTATATTGGTGCAGAGGAAAGTTCAAATATGCAAAGGAACATACTATCATTTGGACCATCACAGGGGGCACATAATCCAGAACAAGTATAAAGTGGATATATTATTTGTTACTTCAACTTTTTTTAACATGAAATGGTCATCCAAATACTATTTACTTTTTCTTTTTGTACATGATTCTCCATTGGTTATTGTACCGTATTTATATATGGCGCATGAATGACCGATTAAGTGCCCCTGGCTGATATATGTTTTGAGAAACCTTAGCCTAGATACCCTACGACATCTACAATTCATTCATTTGGATCATAACCTAATTACAACATCGGTTGAGAGATAGTGCCCCTTGACGAACACCTTCCACTTCATGATCGGGGAGATGACAATAATACTTCAGGATGTGCATGTGCTAGTTGGTCTCATGATAGATGGGTCTGTAGTGGTGGGGCCAAATGTAGTTGGTAAAGGAAGTTATTGGGTGAGCTAGCTAGATTATTATGATGACCTTCTTCATAGACATCCAAGCAGGGATATAATGTACCATGCACCTAGAGATGAGGATGACATTGCCACCTGTAGGATGGGTATAACTCAGGTTGAGTCGATGCTCCTACTTTGTTGGCTCTATTGGACTTTCTTCAATGACTCCTATGAAGATATAACACCTAGGCAATTTCTTCAGCATATTTGAGCCTACATCCTCTTTATGATTAGGTAAACACGTCACTGTCTCTTGTTTCATTGTAGTGATTTCCATTGGTAATGAATGTAAAAATGTTTAATAGGATGTCTATTGGTAGTGCAGTTCTAACAAATCTGTAAAGGGAGCTGTGTTATGCGACTCACTTGACATGTATGTATATTGATGTATGTTTCACTATACTTCAAGTGTGATCCTGGGAGAGGTTATACATTGGAAGACCCATATTATGAGTACCCCATATATATGACTTGGGCAGGTAACCATTAGGATGCAAGAAGAAGAGTTAATTTAATTAATAGTAATCATTGGTTATTCATAAAGCTTTGGTCATTCATAATGCAGGTGGGTTCAAGATCAGATACGTGAGCATCCAATAGGAAACATGATGATGTGTCTCGATATTTTGGATGGTTTATATACGAATGATGTAGGTTTAGCAACACTTTATAATTTCCATAAATATATAAAATATTTTATGGATTTTATATTTAATAACTTATGAAATGATTGGTTAGTATGGCTCCATACTCAAAAGAATTTTTGGCTGCTCTACCTCAGCAATGTTATGATGGGAGGGGGATTTGGAGGGTACGTCTATCACTGATTAGTTGGAAGTGCCGAGTGGCACCTCCCCGACCATGTGATGAGATAGTTTTGGCGAGTACATTTTCATTTACATTGAACAAATATAGCTAAGATTTAGGAAAATTGATAGAAGAGGAAGAAAAAAATTAAACTAAATAGTACAATATCGGGCTTAATTACCTTGAATAATGGGATAAGAGGAGAGATTTTATGGTTTCAATTACTCCACCACATGGTACAAGTAATTCGGATTTATGTGCTAGTGGTATAGATTATGGGCATTAATTTATCTAATACAACCAAAGACGGAGCCTCTAGAGACTTTCTTCCCAAGATCTCCTAGCCAAATATTAGTGGTACGTATGATTATTCACTTTTTTGTTGCACTTTTCTTACGAATAAATTGTTAAAATTAAATATAACAAATTACTCATATGCTATAGGCCGACTTTTATATACAGTCAACTACCATTTTGGTGCAACTATTTGGGGGCACATATAGAATGCTAGCTCAATGCAGTTGGCTGTTGACCATGTCACAAAACCTTTCACCAGAGTTTAACAATTAGTTTTATATAGACTACACCACTTTTGATACCACAATAGAGGAGATGACCCAATCTCGGGCCGGAACATATAATGTGTTCTTATAGAGTTCAAGGGGCTAGACGGCCAACCTTTGATGTTCCATCCAAATTGACAGGTGTTGAACTCATTTTATATGAGGTCATTAGGATAAATCGAAACCCTAGATTAATCTAGACCATTGGTTAATCTAGACTTAGATAAATCAAGACCTCTAATAAATCTAAACCCCGGATCAATCTAGACTGTGGATCAATTCAAACTCTAAATTAATCTAGACTTTAGATCAATCAAGACCCCAGGCCAATCAAAACCTCAAATCAATTTTGACCTCAAGTCAATCCAGATCTCAAATCTATTAAAAATCTAGTCCAGACTTCAACATCTTAACCTAAATAAACCCAAACTTTAGTCAAACCAGCCTTCTATCAAATTTTAATCCTATCCACTCATTTATAATCATCCATATGATTGTTATATATATATATATATATATATATATAATTCAAATTCAAGCAAATAAATTATCAAGAATCCAATTCAAATCCAAAAATCTTGACTAAAATCCAGAGCTAAAGGCTTATATATCTTTAAAGCCTTTTGAGTGATTTTTCAATATCTTCAAAACCTAGTAAAATGACTTCTAATTTATGATCTATTAGTTGCATATTGATTAGGCGTGTCTCTAGGGTCAACCCTCTAAATTTGATATCAATATAAGATCTCTATCCTCAAAAACTAAATTTATTTCCAAAGGCTATAAAACCTTCAAATATTTACATCCTTTGCCACTAGACCTTCTATTATGTAGATTCTAACCTTCGGGCCCTCCTCCAAAACCTTTGATCATGTCCATACCCTTGATTATGATATGTCAAGCATAAAATTTTATTTTGGTAGACCTAGTTTGACCCCCAGTTGACTAGGGATCAAAATAACCAAAATGCCTCTTAAATGTAAAATTGAAGTTTCCTCCAAACTTCAACATGTCCCATTCAAATAAAACCTTAAAACCTCTTCAAATGCATCCTAAACACCATTATGAGAGCATAGAACTCAAATCTAAACCTTGGTCAAGTCTAGTTGACCAAGATAATCTAGGTTGACCAAATCAAACTTTAAGCCCTTTATAGATTGGAATCAAGCCTCAAATGTATTTAATCAGCCATAAACTCTCTAATCAATCATTAACAATCAGATTCAATCAAATCTCAACTTTCAACCTGTAATTAAACAAATTAATCTTAATTATAGTTGATCTTCAATCATTCAATAACCTGTCAAACTTCAATCACCAATCATTAACATTCAAACAATCAATTAACTTCAATTCAATCAATCATTCAATCCAGCTATACAACCAACATTTAGTCAAATTTCAATTAGTTTTTCAATTAATCTTGCATTCTACAATCAAGCAATATCTATCTACAGTTACAGCATTACAGTGTCATCAATTGATCAAGTATTCTACTTTGCATAATGCACTAGCCCTCTATCTAACCTCAGTCAGGGTTCAAACCATTTCACTAGGAGCCTCATATATCAAACCCAACATCTTTAAACCCTTTAATCAATGATTGATTAAGATGATTAATTGAACTAGCTTTGGCTAGCTCAATTGACCATCAAATATCAATCACCCTTGAATCTATCTTCAAATGAATCTTGAGCTTCATCAAACTTCCCTAAGCACTACTCGTAATGAAATGGGCTTGACTGATTACCCTGATTTAGTCACCGGTTGACTGGGTCAACTAACTCAAACCTAGTTAATTGAATCTATTTGAACCCATTTCAACCCACTCCTTGAATACTTTCAACTAACCTTTTTAATCTATCAGGACCACTTCAAAGAATGACTTATGTTTTGAGTTATCTCATTCATGGTTTGACTTGGTCAAACCACTAAAGATGGTCAAATCAAATTATCAATAGGTTCCTTTTCTTATATACCATGTTCAACCATTTAAACCCTTCGCAAACAAAACCATCAGCAACTTTATATAACTTAGACTCTACCTCAATCTGGTTTGATTGGTTGATTGGTCAAACTAGTCAAAAAATTCTTTAAGTGAACTTTAATGGTCAATCCTCACTCAAATGCTCACACCATACCTTCAAACATTTTATAAGCCACTCCAACAAACACCTCAAATTCACATCAGCTTCCATTAATTGTTTGACTGGCCAACTAGTCAATGAAATTTTGAAAGCTCTTCCTACTTATCAAATGCCACCACACAAACTCCCTGGTTAAATCTAAACCCATCCAGTCATTTAAATTGACTATAGAACCTTTTTAAGCTTCAACTCAACCCATCTTAGCAGTTGGTTTAGCCCAAACCAACCCAGGTAGCCCCTTATCATGTGAAGACAAACCAAGGATCTTCCAGCTAGTACATCCCCTCTCACTATACTCTAATGGCAAGCAATTGCGTCTAGCATCCATAAAACCTACCTGATTAATATGGACCATCCAAGAGAGCTCCAGGAGATGAAATAGGATAATGGGATAAAAATATTCATCAGAAGCTAATCCCTGTCTCACTAACTCTCTCAATCTCTAGGCATTGCATTCTGATTCCTATGGGTTTTCTCTTGACTTCCCATTGATTTCTAAGCTTTTTTGGAGCTATTGGTGGAGAAGTTGACGCAAGGACGAAGCTAGGTCTGTCCTAAGTAATCGAGCTTGCCATCCTTTCATTCTAAGAGCTTGGAGCCTCCAGAGAAGCTGTAGAGGAGCTCTCAACTAGAAGAAAGGATACTTCCCCATCTTCTAATACCTTCTGTGTAGAGGTAAATCTTAAACCATAGGTTATTATCTAGGTTCCTAAATAACATTCAAATATTGCATCAAAAGCCTAGAAAACTATTTCCCACTCTTTAATAGATCTTACAATACCTCTATTTAAAGTTTAAAATCTGTTAGTTCATTATTTTAAAAGAAAAAAGCCAAAAAATGAGTTTAGGGTTTGCGGGCTGATGGAGGAAGAAGAAAACTCCATGACCGTTGGTTCTATTTTTTTTAGATCAATTGTCATGATAGTGTCTTATTTGTGATTTGATTCAATTGCACAAAATCCTAGGATGAACGGGTCTTCATCCATTAAAATTAGGGGTCATCTAAATCAAATTGTGGGGCATGGCTTGATCGTTTGATTACTTTTAACCGAGATCAACACCGTGGTTTGATCTTGGCCGTTAGATCAGAGCTGCAGTTGATCCGACGACTAACACCCATGCCGCACTGCTTAAGTAAGCCACGTCGACTGACTATGCACTAAATTCATTTAAATAAATTCAGAAAATGACCTAGAACTTTAAAATTTTATGTAAATTTCATTCCACAGCAAAATTTGGAGTTCTAGGGCTCATTCTTTTCTTTCAGAATTTAATCTATTTAATTTAAAAAAAAAAACAATTGTATTTTTTTAGTATTTTAGTAATTATTTCAAAAATACATAAAAACTAAAATTTAATTTTAGATAATAATATATAAATCATATTGATCTAAATTTTTGCAGAGGTATTTTAGGATCTCTTTCTAACCTTCCCTTATTTTTCCAAGACTTTTTTATGCAAATATTATTAGTTTATGAATTTATAAAAATCTAGGTCAAAATTTGATCTAGATTTTTAAAAATTCATAACTAATTCAACTTAATTCCAATCAATTTATGCTTGGACTCTATGGAATCAATGAAAGAGGCTCTTTCACATAAAAATAAATTCAAGGTATGATTATATTAAACTTAAGAGTAAATAGCCATTGATAGTGTATGGTTTGTTGCATTTTATTCTCAAAATGAATATTATCATAGTCTCAAAGTTGGATGAAGAAATCATTGGAAATGTCATTTGTATCCTCCAATGATTTCAATCCAATTGAATAAACATATCTCCTTGTATTTAAATTTGTAAGCTCATTGGTCACTATGTGACTTATAGCTTTAAACAATTTGAAAATATCATTCCATAGAACATTAGGGTGCTCATTGTTATTGTTTATTGCTATCGCTACGGGAAAACCCGCGAATACTATCGGACTTTCTGGCGAAATATTTTGGGTCAGTAAATACGACGTTTTTACCGGCGCATAATGCGAAGGAATAATAACGACAGATTTTTCGGCGCAGAGTGCAACGGAACATTTCCGACTTCCATTGCGCCGGTCGTAATGTCGGAATATACAAGCATTTCATTCGTACCGGCAGACTTTACAGCAGAAAATGTTCGGCGCATTTATCGGCGGATAATATGACGGCTATTTTAAACTCAACGACTTGTAACCAACGCAAAATACGTCGAAATACATTCCGGCGTCTATGACGCTGGAAAATTCGCCGACAAAAGCCCTATTTTCAAACCCGAGCCCATCTTGCTGCTCATTTCATTCGTTCATTTATCTCGCATCTCCGGTGTCTCCCTCGTCGCCCCAGCGTCGCCCACCGTAGATCGCCATCGCCGAGCTTTGTAGACGTTCACCGAACGTCGCTGACGATCACCGCCTTCGTCGCCGGCTAAAGCCCTATTGCTGATCGTGAGTTTCCTCCTCCAAAAGCTTTTTTGCCACCTCCCGTCGATTGTAAGTTTTTTTTTTTATGCCGGGTAAATCACTTAAGACTGAGCTATATAGGTCTGCCAAATCCTCTACAAATTTGTTTTTCATTTTGTTCTATATTTCCACAAAATCGTGTGTTCAATAAAGATAATTTAGTCCGAATGTGGATAGCATTGGATTTCATTTAGCCGTCTCTTATTCAAGGAGAGACTGAGGATATGGAGGAAGGTATTTTGTTATTTTAGTAAAAAATCTTTCTTTGAAAAGTTTGAAGATTTAGGATAATATAAAAATTTATAATACTACAAGATGCATGGTGTAATTTAACTGTGTCACTTAGTGTTTTCAATGTGATTTCAATGTGTTTACCATATATGGTGTGATTTCAATGTGTATGTCAAAGGGTAAGAGAACATTTATTGCAGGCTCATACAACTTAGTGTCACTTAAGGAGAATAATTAAAGACTTATTTTTTGAATTTATGAAATTCCTACAAAATAAAATTTGCATCTAATTGAGATAAGATTTGAACCATTTAAACTTACTGACATCCACTCCCTTAAGATAGGAGTTTACTAATTTTTAAAAACATTAAGCTAACTAATTAATTAATTTAAAATTAAACCCTTAGTTAAAAATTAAAATTTCTAAAAAATTATAATAAATTCAAATTAAATCAAAAAAATATAAATAATATTTCAAATTGATGAAAATTCAATCCTTAATTTGAGAAATTTAAAAGCTCCTTGATTGGATTTCAGTTTTAAGTTTGATTTAATTTTAAGTGAAAATTATAATTAATTAATAAAAATAATTAAAAATTCCAAAAAAAAAATCTCAAACACTTGAGAACACTTTCTTAAATCATTACTAACCCTTGGAGGTGATTTAAAGAAGTTTGGAATAAGTTTAGATTCAAATCATTAAAAGCCTTTAATTAAGTCAATTAAAAGATTAAATTAAATATCAAAACTTTTATAATTCATAAATAATTCCAAAAAATTCCAAATTGAGCAAAATTAAATGCATTAGACTTCATTTAATATCTAATATTTATTTAAAATGTTAAACTCCAGAAATAACTCAAAATCAAAAAGTCAACTTTTTTGTTAACCTTTAATTAATTTTAAGTCAAAACTTTTAAAATTCATAATTAAATATAGAAAAATATAATTTAAGCAAACTTGAAGTCTAATTACTCTTCTTAAGGTCTAATATTTAAAAAAAAAATATTAAAAAGCAAGATATAAGCCTTATAAAAAAAGTTAAATCTTAACCCCTTAAATTAATGCATTTAAATAATTCAAAAATTCCAAAAATTCAACAATTAACTTAAATTCCAGAAAACATTTAAATTCAATATTAAAATCAGCAATAAATTATTTTAATGAAAATTTATTAACTTTTAGCTTTTAACCAAGCAAGTCACTTAACTAATATTGATTCTTATTGGAAAATCCGGGTCTATAAGGCTATTAACCTAGCCACAAAGAAGGTGAAATAAACTTCATGGTCCTAGTGTAAATAAAAGTAATAATCAATTAACACTTAAAATATATCTTAAAATAAGCTCTAATTCATTTATACTTAAACTGAAATTAAATTTTCTTAAGCCTTCAACCAATCAAAATATTAGACAACCTTAACAAATTACCCAGTATATGACATATCCAAGTCACACAGCCTTCTTCACACACTAGATGATTTGCTAAGACAATCGATTATAGATCTAGGCTAGGCTGGTATCTACTTTTCTACTATTGGGTGTTAGGTTTTTTATGATTTTCATTGCTTACTGGTTATTAGAATTAATCAATTGATTTGAGAGTTTATGTAAATTTCAATATAATCTATGAATTAATTTGATGGGCCTTAGATTAACCTTAGGTTAGTAATGATCTGATTACTCATTTAATTTTTTATAGGTGATCATGCTCATATAGGGCTAAAATTAAACGGGCAAGTAAAATTATGCTTTTAATTAACAAGTTTCTTTCAAGTGCTATGCATGATAAGTGTTGCGAATCTGTTTTTAGGGAATATACTTTTGATGATAATAAATACTTCTGTTTCTGTACGACTGTCTTGCCTACTAACATTTCAGATCCATAAGATCAAACTATAATTTGAATTAGCTCAAGATTGGGAAGACTGGGTCTGAGTTAGTTTGTAATCTTTTCCTTTTCTTGAGTCAACTATAAACAATGTGATTCCTAATGCTAAGTAACCTTGCACACACACACTTGGGAAAAATTTTCTAACTGTTTTAGAGTTCTCTATTTTTTCTCACATCTTCCGATATGATCTATAAATTAGCGTGGATGATCAGTTAAAAATAGAAACCCTAATTAGGGCATCCTAGTTAAAAAAGCTGTCATTAAGTGTATCAGCCAGGATGATAATCTCAAATTAGAAAGAATCAACCGCCAGATCTATTTAGGTAGCTTTTATTTTTTGACACCGTTAAGGACGATGGACGATGCAACACAATTATACCTAAATTAATCTAGCAATGAAGTAAAGTAATTAAGATTTAATTACTCGATCATATTATCCTAGATGATCGCAGGATCGGTCGGGACAATCAGTTCAAAAACCTTAGTTGTTCCTAGACGATCAAATACCAACCAACTTCTATTTAGGGCGATGTTCTAGACGATATTCAATGATTTGTACTAATCGTATAGGATGATATACTATCGGCATGGATGATATGAATAAAAAACTTATGATTGTCCCAAATCATCCCGACTGATTGAGCTAAATTTATACTAATTGTATAGGATAATATTTATATCATCCTGGATGATAAGTCAGTTTGTTGCAATTAAGATCTAATTCAAAGCTCTTCTATATAAGACCTCTTGTTCTACCCAAGAGATAATCTTTTACTATTGTTCTGACATGAGAGAGCCAAGAGGAGAGGGAGAGTAAGGGAGAGAGAGAGAGAGAGGATCTTGAGAGGGGGAGTTTATGAGGGGTTTCACAAAGGTTGCTCCAAGAAAGGATCCTTCGTCATCTTCTCTAGTTATCGTCCATAGTTCCTTGGGAGTTCTAGAGAGGTGTACATCAGGATCTGATCAAGGTTCTCTGTATGCTTTAGGAGGAAGTAAAAGAAGATGGGTTCTCTATTTGCTTCTGGAGGAAGCAAAAGGAGTTTGGTTCTCTTCCTATTTTTGGAGGATGCAAAGGAGTTGGGTTCTCTGTCTCACCTATATTGGTGAAATGGAGTTTTGTAAAGGTTTATCTGCCTTGCTGTGGCGGAAAAAAGAGAGACACTATGTTTAGTGCAGTACTCAGAGGGCGCCTCCGAGGAGTGGATGCAGGTCGAGTTGACCGAACCACTATAAATTTTTTAATCTTTATTACTACTTTCACGTTTAATTTCTACACTTTGATTTCTGTGGTGAATCTTGATTTTGGTTTAAGTTTGTGCTTTTGATTGAAAGATTTTTTAAAATACCAATTCACCTCCCCTCTTGGTTATCCTTGGGACTAGTTCATTAGGGCTTAACATCCCTATCAAACTTTCAAGTGTTATTAGATCACTTTCAAGTAGTATCAGAGCGAGATTCATAAAATTGAGTTTCTGAAAACTTTTTGAATTTTGATTAATGGCTAACTTTGGTAATCATAATACTATGGAAGGATATTCTATTATACGACCACCTTTGTTTGACAATATTTCTTTTAATTTTTGGAAAACTCACATGTCTACATTTTTATAATCAATTGATTATCATATGTGGATGCTTTTTAAGGATGGTTATACACTTCCTTATCGTGAAATTAATGGCATTAAAATTGAACTTTCTTTTACTGAATGGATTTTTAATGAACAGGATTTAGTGCAACTTAATGCAAAATATTTGAACTATTTTTGTGTGTTTTAAAATCAAAAGATTATATGCTTGTTTCAACTTGTGCAACTGGTAAAGAAATTTGGGATAGATTATGTATTAGTTATGAAGGAACCAGTAAAGTTAAATAATCTAAGTTGAATATTTTATTACATGATTACAAACTTTTTTATATGAAATCTACTAAATCAATTTCAACCATGTATACTAGGTTTACTCAAATTATCACCTCGTTGCATGCCATAAGAAGAGAGTTAACTAATTATTCAATTAAATTTTGAGATGTTTGCCTTCTTCTTTTGATTATAAGATTACTATAATTATTTAATCTAAAGATTTGAATACTTATTTTGTTGATAACTTACTTGCATCACTCATTACTTACGAGCAAGAATCAAAGAAATCTTGATGCATGCTAGAAAAAGAAGGAGAAAATTGTGGCACTAAAGGCCAACAATACTGACACTAATTCTTTCGGGTTTGAAAGCGATGATGTTGCCTTCATCTCTAGGTAATTCAAAAGCTTTCTAAGGAAAAATAACAAGTATCATCAGAAGTGAAAAAAAGATAAGGATAACAAAAATTTTAAAAGTTATCATGATGTTGTTTGTTATGAATACAGGAAGCCTGGACATGTCAAAGCTTCTTATCCTACACTTAAGGATCACTCAAGCAAAAAAAAGGGTAAGGAGAAATCCAAATACAAGAATGACAAGAAGAAAACCCAAAAGGCTTTATGGCCAGATTCTATATCTAACTCATCTGAGAGTGAAGCTGAAGAGGAGTTAACAAAAATGTGCTTAATGGGTGTTCATCTTGGTCAGTTTGATCAAGAAGAGGTATGTGAACCAATCTATGATCAATTAATTAAAATTGGTGAGAAATTTCATACATCATATAAGAAACTTAAGAAATTGCATGCTAGTTTAAAATTAGAGTTTTTGAATTTATAAAAAGTGCATAAAGTTTTAAGTAAAGAACACACTCAACTTGATAGCAATAACATGTCTTTACTTGATCAGTTCGATTATCTAAATAAAAAGTATTCTGAATTGATTATTGAGCATGATTCTTTGAAAGCATCCCACACCTCACTTGAATCTGATTTTAAAACTTATATTAAAGAATCTGAGCATAAGGAGCATTATTTGAATCTTGATAATACTATTTTAGAAAGTGTTAATTTAATGTTTAAAGCTAAATTGAATGCACTTGATAAAAATTAGAATACATTCACACTTGATCTAATGCCAAAACCTAGGAAGCGGCATTATAACCTGAATAGATTAGTAAATCCTTTTCCTGGAGTTAAATATTTTTCATGTGGCATACTAGGACACATTTCACACACTTGCACTATTCACCATAGTACACATTAGGTGTGGAGATCCAAATTATATAATTCATAATATAACACACATGCATTGCATTCTTCTTTTTATAAGAAGGGATCTAAACCTGTTTGGGTTCTTAAATCTGACATTTGATATTTTGTAGGAAAACTCTCATAAAAGGCCTATGAGAGCATGTAGTACTTGGATAGCAGATGCTGACGACATATGATTGGAGATGCCAAATAATTCATTTTTTTAGAGATCACAATAGGAGGAAAGGTTATTCTTGGAGACAACACCACCAGGAAAGTGGTGGACTAGATATAATCAAAAATTATAATAACCTTTTGATTGAAACTACTTTGCTTATAAATAGTTTGAAACAAAACTTGATCAGCATCAGTCAACTTTATGATACGAGCTTCATCATAGAATTCTTGGTAAATACTTGTATCATCAGCTTAAATAACAATACTATTTTGCAGGGAAAGTGGATCAATAATGTTTAGAAGCTTGACTTAAATAATATTGAATGTGCTACTTTATTTTGCTTAAAAATTATTGCTGATGATTCTTGGTTATGGCACAGAAGATTATGTCATGCCAGTATAAAAACCCTTAGGAGAGTGACCCAGAAAGACCTAGTTAGAGGTGTCCCCAAGCTTAAATTCTCTAATGACCACCATTGTGTTGCCTACCAATTAGGGAAGCAAGTCCAATCCTCTTTTCACTGCATTAAGAAAATTAGAACCTCTAGACATTTAAAAGTCCTTCACATGGATTTGTTTGGACCCATTAGCACTGCCAGCTTAGAGGGGGAAGTCTATGGATTTATGATTGTTTATGACTACTCGAGGTTCACTTGGATTAAAGTTTTGTTACATAAAAGTGAATTTTTTGATGATTTTAGATCCTTCTCCACTTGGATTCATAAAAAAGTTAGGTAATGAGATATTGAACATCCGTAGTGACCTTGGGGGAGAGTTTGAAAATGATAAATTTGGAGACTTTTGTGAGGATAAAAGGATTAGTCACAACCTCTCAGCTCCTAGGACCCCTCAGTAGAATGGGGTAGCTGAAAGGAATAATATGACCTTAGTTGAGGTCGCTAGAGCCATGCTTGCCAAGTATTCACTTCCAAAATATTTTTGGGCTGAAGCGGTAAACACAGCTTATTATATGTTGAATAGGGTGAATGTTAAAGAAAAACTTAATAAGACACCCTATGAGATCCTTAAGGGTAGGACACCCAACCTTTTCCATCTCCATGTCATTGGTTGTAAGGCTTTCTTTCATAATAATAGGAAGTCACACTTAGGTAAATTTGACCTAAAATCTGATGAATGAGTGTTCTTAGGTTATTTAAATGTTGGGAAATCCTTTAAGGTGTTTAATAAAAGGATATTGGTGGTGGAGGAGACTAATCTTGTAGTGTTTGATGAATCTGATCCTAAGGAGTCTAGAATTGAGGATGAAGATGGTGTTAGAGAGATTACTAAAGGAGTTGAAAATTTGGAGAAGAGAGTAGAGTCCAATATTACTGAAGGAGTAGGAGAGATTACCTAAGGAGTAGAAAATTTAAATCTAGAGGAAAGGGTGGATCCTACACATACTTTGCCTAGGGATTAAAGATATTCTTTGAGTCATCCTAAAGAACTGATCTTAGAAGACTCTTTTGAAGGTGTTAAGACTAGGCATGGACTTGGGAAGGAAGTGAACCACTCTGCCTTTAACTCAATGACTGAACCCACCAACATTAATCAAGCCTTGTCTGATGAGTTTTGGATCTTAGCTTTGCAAGAGTAATTAAACTAATTTATTAGGAATGATATTTGGGAGCTTATAGAAAGACCAAAGGGATAGAATATAGTTGGAACAAAATGAGTCTTTAAGAATTAAATGAATGACTCTGATGTGGTGGTTAGGAATAAGGTAAGATTGGTATCTAAGGGATACAACTAAATAGAAGGGATTATTTTTGAGGAGACCTATACCCCTGTAACTATATTGGAAGTCATTATAGTGCTATTAGCCTTTACTTATTATAAGGGATTTAAGCCTTACCAAATGAATGTGAAGAGTGCCTTTTTAAATGGGATAATAAAAAAGGATGTGTTTGTTGAATAACCCTTAGGTTTTGAGAGTTCCCAATTTCTAAATCATATTTTCAAATTAAAAAGGGCATTATATGGATTAAAATAGGCACCAAGAGCTTGGTATGAGAGGCTTAACACATTTTTATTAAAAAGAGATTTTGTTAAGAGAAGTGTAGACACCACCCTTTTTTTGAGGAAAGTAGGAGATGAGTTACTCATTATTCAAATCTATATTGATGAGATACTTTTTGGATCTTCTGATAAAAATCTATGTGATAAGTTTTCTAAATCAATGAGTAAGGAGTTTGAGATGAGTATGATGGAAGAGTTGTCCTACTTTATGGGGTTTAGCATAAGACAATTGAATGATATAACCTTTATAAGTCAATCAAAGTACATTAAGGGCATCTTAAAGAAATATGAAATGGATAAAGCCAAGTCAATAGATACTCCCATAATTTTTAATATTCAGATGGATAAGGACTCAAATGGAAAATATGTTGATCAAAAGAAGCATATATGGATGATTGGATCTTTACTTTACCTGGATGCTAGTCAACCTGATATAATGTTTAGTGTTTGTCTATGTACTAGATTTCAAGCTAAACCTAAAGAATACCATCATACTGCAGTTAAGAGAATTTTTAGATATATTTTGGGGACTCAAAACTTAGAAATATGGTATCCAAGGAACAATACTTCTTTTGAGATTATTGGATACTCTGATTTTGATTTTGTAGGATGTAAGGTGGATAGAAATAGCACTTCTGAAACTTGCCAATTCATAGGACAATATTTAGCATCTTGTTCTCGTAAAAAATAAAACTCTGTTACACTTTCCACTGCTGAAGTTGAGTACATTATCTTAGGAAGTTGTGTGACCCAAGTTCTTTGGTTGAAATAATAAATTCTAGATTTAAGATTACTTATAGACACAATTTCAATCCTTTGTGACAACACTAGTGCCATCTGCATCTTTTAGAATCATATCTAACATTCAAGGACCAAACACATTGACATAAAGTATCACTTTATTGGAGAGCATATGACCAAAGGAGACATTGAGTTACACCATGTGATAACTAAGAATCAATTGGCTGGCATCTTTACTAAACTACTAGCTTTTGACACTTTCAACACTTTAAGGACCATATTGGGTGTGATTGACATAAATACATTAACTTGTTGTTTACTGATTTTTGAATATTCTATTTTGTTTTTTTTATTTCACTTTGCTTACTTTCCTTTTTTACTACATTTTGTTTCTCTTCTTTATTTTATTTCAATTATTTTAGTTTTTTCTTCTTTTCTGATTACTGCTGAAAAATTGTAGTCAATGTTTTATACCATATTTTTATTTTTTTGAAAAATTGTAGTCAATGTTTTAGGTCTCTTAATCTGTTAAAGGAAGAAAACACCATTGATTATTTCTATTCCTCTAACCTCTTTTAATGGTATAAATTTCTTTTCTAAATAAAAGTCTATCCCAAATTAACAACTAGACTTTGCGATTGAGATATTTTCTATCTTGCTACAATAATCTATCTTATATTTATAATGTTCAAAGTCTTTATATTACTTCAAGATTTCTCATTATCCTGTTATTGCATTTATCATATAATTTTAATTCTATTATATGGTTTGTTCTTTTTTATATTAGAGAATAAGTTTTTCTTCTCAAATATCTATAAGATATACTCACAACTGAGAGTATTTATGAATTTTGAAAATGGATCTAGCTTGCAAAAATTAAAAAAAAAGTGGCCAATGACACCAAATCAAAAGATACACAATGACGCCAAATTAAGAAATATACACAAAGTGTATCAAAAATTCAAAAAATGTGTAAAGTGCATGATTCAATTGACAAGAGGTATAAAATGAGCTCACCAAAAGCAAGTTCTCTTCTCTTTCAAACTTGTAAAATTTAGATGAATTCATGGGTCACTTGATATTTTCAAAGGCTTGATTTCAAATTTTGTTATTGTGAAAAATTACTTTGATACATTATTCTATAAGATATTTTTCTGAAACCAAGTCTTGAATGAATCTTTTTTTCTTATTCAATTAGTTTTTCTAAGTTAGTTCTTTTAATTTCAAAAGATTATTTTGCCTTAAGAGAAGTCCGTTCTAGAGTTAAAAGGATCGGATATTCTCTCAGTTTTAAATTTCGATGATGTTAACTAATTGGTCTTACAAGTCTTTAAATCAATCACATGAAGACTATGTCATATTCATGCTTTGATTAAAAAAAACTTTGCTTTCATTTTTCATTTTCTACTTTTTTCTAGTTTTTCCTCCTTTTTTGTGATGCCAAAAGGAGTAGTGTTTGAAGTTACTTTCATTTAATTGTTTTCCATCATCAAAAATGGGGAGATTATTGCGAATATATTTTTAGGAAATATAATTTTAATGATATCAAATACTTCTATTTGTGTACGATTGCCTTGCCTACTAATATTTCAGGTCCATAAGATTAAACTACAATTTGAACCAGCTCAAGATTGGGATGATTGAGTTTGAGTCAGTTTATAATCTTATCCTTTTCTTGAGTCAATTGTAAACAATATGGTTCCTGATGCTAAGTAACCTTGCATACACACACTTGGGAGAAATTTTCTAACTGTTTTAAAGTTTTCTATTTTTTCTCACATCATCCGGAATGATCCACAAATTGGCCTGGATGATCAGTTAAAAATAAAACCATAATTAAGGCTTCCTGGTTAAGGCAACCATTATTAAGCACATCATCTTAGATGATATTCGTATCGGCTGGGATAATAGGCTCAAATCAGAATGAATTAGCTGCCAGATCTATTTAGGTAGCTTTTTATTTTTGGACATCATCGTGGACGATGCAACATAATTATACCTAAATTAATCTAGTAATTAAAGAAAGTAATTAAGGTTTGATTGCTCAATCATATCATCCTGGACGATCACATGATCGACCGGGACAATCAGTTCAAAAACCTTAGTTATTTCTAGACGATCAAACATCAGCCAGCTTCTATTCAGGGCGATGTTTTGGGCGATATTCAATAATTTTTACTAATCATACAGGAGGATATACTATCAGCCTAAATGATATGAACAAAATTATTTTGATCGTCCCAAATCATACTAGCTGATTGAGCTAAATTTGTAGTGATCGTACAGGACGATAAAGTCAGTTTATTGCAATTAAGGGCTATTCTGAAGTTCTTCTATATAAGACCACTTATTCTACCCAAGATATAATCTTTTGCTGCTGTTCTAACCTAAGAGCCAAGCGGAGAGGGAGAGCAAGGGAGAGAGAGAGAGAAATTGTGAGGGGGAGTTTATGAGGGGTTTCACAAAGGTTGCTCCAAGTAAGGATCTATCATCATCTTCTCCAGCCATCATCCCTAATTCCTTGGGGGTTCTAGAGAGGTGTACTTCAGCATCTGATCAAGGTTCTTTGCCTACTTTAGGAGGAAGCAAAAGAAGTTGGGTTCTTTGCCTGCTTTTGGAGGAAGCAAAAGGAGTTGGGTTCTCTGCCTCACCTGAGTTGGTGGAAAGAAGATTTGTAAAGGCTTCTCCACCTTACTGTGGGTGCAAAAGGAGAGATATTGTATTTAGTACAATACTCAGAGGGCGACTCCAAGGAGTGGACGTAGGTCGAGTTGATCGAACCACTATAAATTTCTATGTTCTTTATTACTGCATTCGCATTTAATTTTCACACTTTGATTTCTTTGGTGAATCTTGGTTTTGGTTTAAGTTTGTGCTTTTGATTGAAATATTTTTTAAACTATCAATTCACTCCTCTCTTGGTTAGCCTTGGGACTAATTTATTAGGGCTTAACATCCCTGTCGAACTTTCAAGTGCCATCAGAGCACTTTTAATATGCCCCCATAAAGTTAATGAGCATAACTAAATGTGACTTTAATATTAATTTCTTAGGACAATCATGCATGTGTTCTATAGTTTTATTCAATTTTTGAGATTCAATGTAATAATAAAGTGACATTAAGATGAGATGTTATACATTGAATTTGAAATCCAAAGAGAAATGAACATCCCCTTAGAGGAGAGTTCCTTTCCATTTGGAGATCCAAATTTAAATGATTTCAAGTACTCAAAGAGAAAGAAAATACCCTTTCACGGAGGAGTTTCTTTTCACTTAGATATCAGCCCGATGAATCCAAGGAGACTATAGAAGGACGAAGAAGTGAAGATCAAGAATAATCTCATTCTCAAAGTCACTTATATCTTAGGAGTAGAATAAGAGTTAATGTAAGCGGTACCTGACCACTTTACTTTCCATAGACCCTGGGTTATAATATTAAGTTATACTTTCCACGTGGATATTATATTTAATTTAATTGATTTGATTGATTTAATTTATTTAAATTAATTGTGTAATAAAAATGATAAATTTTTCTATCTTTATTCCTTGAATGTCATATTTTGTTTTAGCTTGGAACGATCAGAGGCTCATGGAGGCCCGAACAAAATTTTTATACTTTAATTAAATTAAAATTTTTTACTCAACATATAAAATTTAATGATTTTAAGAAGTAAGCTCGGGCTGGTCGAGGGTTGCATGCATCATATTATTACTTCTCTTCCTTGTGAAGCACCTCTCTACCTACGGGTTTTAACAGACCACTTGACCTATTATGGTGTAGTCTTATCAAGGGAATATTGTGCATTCTCTAAGATAAAAGTATTTTTAAGTCTTTTTCAAAAACTATTCATTTAAACTTATGTATTTTATTGAGTCAATTTGCATGCATTATATTAAAAATCAATTAAAATGAGTATAAGATTTAAATGCATTTTATTTTAAGCTTCATATCATCATACATAAGTCAATGGGCCAATTAGAATTTACTATAGATGTCCGTCTCATATTCTCAAAACTTAATTAAATAATGTCCCTATCACTCTTGCGTAAGAGACCAAACTCATGGATTTTAAGCTCCTAGATATTTAGCTAGCTTCTTAATCCAAGTCGGGATAAGTCCATATTTGTAATGCATTAGCCAGGTTCAGGCCACTATTATATAGTGTCCAATTTAGATTTAGGTTTTTATAATGGTTTAGACTATAAGACCTCAACTTTCAAGAATCTAATCCCAACCTTCTAATAAAATTGACAGCTAAAATTCATTCCCTACAAATCAAAATTTAAAGCCCAACACATAGGGTAGATGGAGGTGTTTCTTAATTATTTTAGAATCCCAAATACCTACGATTCTTACTTTGATCTTTGAAATAAGTGTTCAAATTCGTCCCAATCCCGATTGGAAATTGCAATCCTCACTCCTTTGATATCAATCTTTAAAAATTTAAAATGAAATTTCAACCATTATTTTAATTGCGAGTTTTCGTATGAAACATTAGTTTCTCCTATGATATAATTAATTATGAGGGATAGTTCTTGTAGGAGATTAAGAACCCAAATCAATTTTTAAAATTAAAATTTCAAAATTTAATTAATTATCTTTGGGAAAATCAAAGTCAGCAATCATTATCGTAATATTTAAATGATTGATAGTGAATGATATCTTCTTTCTTTGGGTATCATTTTATTTTCATAACTTTAATTATGAAATTAATGATCTTTCACCAAAGTTATCATAGTTAAATGCTAGATCAAACATCATTTTGACCCTTCAGGATCATATGTGATTCTTCACTAATTTTGACTACAATTCTCAAGATGAACTTAAAGTTTCATAATCTGAACATATTAGGTAATGATATTTTTTCCTCTTGAGGCGATATATCTTTCATAATGATGTGCTCAATTTTAAAATTGAAATTATAAAAATTAAATTATCCTAAAAAAATTAACCTTTTTAAAGAAACAATTTTTTAAAAAATTAAACAACAGTTAGTTGGCATCGTCAAACTATTAAGACCAATCCACCTAGACTTTCCATGTACACGCCATCCACTAATTATGACATAACTCAGCAGGACCTTCCACATGACATTGGAACCTAATATAATCAAAAGAACATACTATAACATAGGTTTCATATCCCCTAATAAGCATATAAAAACATGCTTGGAAATGGGTTTGAGTTGGGCAACACTTTAAATTATACTCAAATTCATACTGAAGGTGTTTCCAATCCTAAAAATTAAAAAAAAACTTTCTTGGCTTTCCTTCATGAAATAAGTCCTTCATTTGATTATTATAAAATTCCAAAATGAATTTGTCCAAGCCAGGATGTCAACATTGATACAAGATCACATACTTACTATCAATGTTATTCTAGTCAACATCTAGCAAATCTCCTACTTTATGATTATGTTGTGCCACATGATATCCCATTCATAAGAAATGATGACTGATAAGATGACCATTTTCTTCCCTGAACCTAATCTCAATAGTCTTCCAACCATCCACATTTAGAAAATCTTATGTCTTATAGAGTTTAACCTTCATTACTTGCTCATGCATGACCCAAATGGCATCATCATCATCTTGCGATCACTGATGGGTGCAACAATGAAATATCTCATTCGCAATGTCCTTCTATTCCAATGGGCTATCACAAGCCCGTGCTATACAATCATGCAATTTTTTGCTTTTATCCTCAAATCTTTGTTTATTGGAGATGCCGTGAAGGGGTTCCAAATAAGACTAAAACATATCTAAGGCAAAACCTTAAATCTCAACAACTCAACTTCAAATGAACATACACACCTTAAATAGGAGATGTAAACTATATTAAACATTTCCATATAGCTTGAAATTATAAGATACCTTAATTTGACCTTACATCTTTACAGGCTCTCTAATATGACAGGTTGTTTTCATCTCACGAGTTGATAACATAAATTTGTGTTGAGATTATTGCAACTTAGTTTTTCAATTGTTATTATTCATGTAACATATATGTTTTTGATGATACTAAATATTATTGTTTTAACTAAAATTTCTCCTAATATATTTTAGATGTATTATTTTTGTTATTTCTGTGACTAACATTTTAGAAAAATCATACTCCAAATTATTGAAGACTTCAAATCAGATTAGTTTAGGGTTTATTATAAATGGAGTGTGTACTTTTCATTTTATTAAGTTTGAGAGAATATAATTGTAATTGAGTAATTGTGCACACACATATAAGGGGAGTGTTTAAAAGTTATAAATGTTTGAACTGATTGTACAGTATGAAGTAATTTTGTACGGGACGATTTGGTTAGTTATTTTCCCCCACGAGCAATGAAATGAACTATTGAAAAAAATTTCTATGTGTGGATCATATTTTACGATGGCATCATCATACGTACGCCATCCAGAGTACGAATTGGGTGGGTCCCTTTTCATCCAAATGAACTCAAATTTTTTTTAACTGATCGTACTGTATGATGTCGTATAAATTAGACGGGTCCCTTTTCGTCCTAACAAACTTGAAAAATTTTTGAACTGAATGTAAAATATGATATCATCATCGTATGTACGCCTTCCAGAGTACGAATTTGACGCGTGTCTTTTTGCCCTGATGAACTTGAAATTTTTTTGAACTAATCGTACCATACGATGTCGTCATCATACATACATCATCTAGAGTACGGATTGGATGGGTCCCTTTTTATCCCGACGAACTAGAAAATTTTTGAACTGATCGTACCATATGATGTTGTCATTATACATACATCATCAAAAGTGTGAAAATGAGGGGTGCCTCTTCATCCCGATGAAGATGAAAAATTTTCTAACTATTCGTACAGTATAAACTTGGTTCGTACTGGATGATCATCGTGTATAAAGTCACTATGTACGCATTCACAAAAGGTTTATAGGTAACAATTTTTGAACTATTCATAGGTACGAACATACGATCGTATAATATAATCTTTCACGCTCAAAATTAAAATTTTCAGTTTTCTGGATAGTTTTTTGTGTCTTACATATAAAAGGTCTTTTAAAACTAACATGTTAAGACTCATTCTTCATAATTTTTCAAGAGCAAGTGAAAGAGTGCATTTGGGAGAGTGATTGAGAGAGATATCTTATAAGAGAAGTGTGAAGGGTTCATCAGGTTACTCAAAGGTAAGAATATTTTTATTTTTTTGATTGCAACTCTTCTTCTCATCTTTTCAATATCTTAAGGGAATATCTTTGAAGTAAGAAGATGGTACTCTGCCAACACTTGGAGGGTGTGAACAGATAATGATTATCTGATGACACTTAGAGGGTGTGAATAGTTGATGGTACTCTACTGACACTTGGAGGGTGTGAATAATTAACGGTACTCTACCGACACTTGGAGGGTGTCAAAGGATGATGGTTATCTACCAAAACTTGGAGGGTGTGAGAAAATGATGGTTCTCTATTGATACTTAGATAGTGTGAAAGGATGATGGTGTTGCATCGGAGATTGGTGGAAGAGAGGAATTATAAAGGCTTCTCTGCCTTACTATGGGGGTAAAAGGTGAGTTACTTTTGGTAATATTGAAATACCTGAAGAGGGAGTCTTTAGGGAGTGGATGTAGGTTATGTTTGGCCGAACCACCATAAATCATTATGTCACTTTTAATTTTTCCATATTTATTTTAATGTGATTGAAAAGCTTAATTTATTTTAAAATCAAATTGTTATAATATTTCAAAATGGTTTTCTATTAAAAATTCAAGAGAAAATTTTAAATTACTAATTTAACCCCCCCATCTTGGTTAGCCTTGGGACAATAGCTTAGGCTTAACAACCTTTACGGAATCAACAAGTGGTATTAGAGCTTTGTTTCAAAACTATAAGTTTAGACTATTTTTTTTTTTAAATGGTAATGGCTACTTTTGGAAATTAAAATACACCTAAAGGATATTCGACCACTAGACCTCCTTAATTTGATAATCCCTTTCAATTTTTAGAAAACATGCATGTCTACCTTCTTCAATCACTTGATTATCGCATGTAGATTTTAGTTCATGAAGGATATACTAGGCCAACTAGGCTAGTAGATGGCATTAGAGTTGAAACACATATTGCTGACTGGACTATAGAAGAATGTGACTTAGCATAATTAAATGCAAAATATTTAAATAGTTTCTTTTGTGTACTTAAGTAAGAAGAATACATACGAGTTTCCACTTATAAAAGTTGAAATGACATATGGGATAGACTTTTTATTACTTATGAATGGAAAATGAGGTAAAGCAATATGGATTAAATATCTTTTTACATGATTATGAATTATTTTGTATGAAATCAAATGAATCCATATCTGACATGTACATAAGATTCACCCAATTAGTCACTTCTTTGTATGCATTAGGTAGGGAACTAATGAATGCTAAAGTGGTTAATAAAATACTTCATTATTTACCTACAGCTTATAATGCTAAAATAATTATGTTTATGAAGTCTAAGGACTTAAATGTTTATTCTATTGATAATCTTCTTAGATCATTAATCACTTACGAGCAAGGAGTGAGTCAAAAGAAGATTGATGCAGGAGAATAGTGAAAGGAGAAGAACATAGCACTAAAGGTGGATGATTCAGAGAGTGTTCAATCACTACCTGAGGATGAGGAAGACATTGCGATGATGATAAGGAAATTAATGAGCTTTCTTAAAAGGAAGTAAAGGAGATTCCAGTAGTGGAACAAATATATGCTCCACAAAAATGTTAAGATTTCTAATGATGTTATTTGCTATAAATGTTGGAAACCTGGATATATAAAATTGAACTGCACCAATCTGAAAGCCACTCCTAGAAAGGAGAAGGTGGAGGAGAAACAAAATGGGAGAAAGGAAAATAAGATATTTTTAGAGAGCTTTTTGGGCAGACACATCTTTGGATTCATTAGAAATAGAGAAGGAAGAGGAAGTCACTAACCTGTGTTTAATATCTGATAATCTTGATCAGTTAGTTTAAGAAGAGGTATGTGACTTAACTTGTGATGAATTACTTGAAGTTTTTAAAAGAATATATATCGCATATAGAAAATTTAAGAAAATGCATGCTAGACTGAACTTAGAATTTCAAGAATTATAAAAGGAGCATGAAATCTATAGAAAAGATCATGCACAAATAGATAACAATCATATGAGCTTACTTGATGAATATGATAATTTTAATAAGAAAAATGAATTATTGAAATCATCTAATACTAAATTGGAAAAAGAATTTAATGATTTTAGAGATGAATATGAGAATAAAGAGTGCTATCTGAAATATGATAACACTGTGTTAGAGGATACAAATTCATTTCTTAAAGTGACAGTGAACTCACTTGAGGAAAATAGGATATTCCCTATACTTGAAGATTTTACTAATCCTATTTTGAGGTCAAAATTTTAAAACCTAGGAAGAGATAGACTTATTATCATAAATTGAAAAACCCTTTTCATGGAGTTAAATGCTTTAGTTACGGGATGATTGGACATATTTCACACATTTGTACTTTATATAGAAAAATATATTTAGTGTGGAGACCTAAGATATATAAAATAAGCCATATCATATATGCATCTAATTTAATTTTTCCAAGAGGAGAACCCAAACTTGTTTGGGTTCCCAAGTCTAACATTTGATTGTCTTATAGAAACACTCTTATACAAGGCCTCGTGAGAGCATTTGGTACCTAGACAGTGGTTACTCGAAGTATATGACTGGAGACACTACATAATTCATATCACTAAAAGCCATGAATGAAGGCAAGGTTACACTAGGAGATAATACCATATGGATAGTGGTTGGCATGGGTATAATCAGAAACTTACAAAAATTTTTCATTGAGAATATACTACTTGTAGAGGGCTTATAGCATAATTTGTTAAGTATTATCCAGCTCTATGATAAAGCGTATAGTATTAAATTTTTTCCCAATAGCTGCATATTAAGCCTAAATGGAAATAATATTTTTCATAGAATTAAGATAAAAAAATATATCTATGCTAGATTTAAATAGTATTAAAATTCTTAATAATTTTTGTTTAAAAATAATTTTTGATGATTCATGATTATGGCATAGGAGACTTTATCACGCTAGTATGAAAAACTTTAGGAAAATTACCCAAAAGGATTTGGTTAGAGGAATACCAAAACTAGACTTTATTAAAAATCACCTTTGTGATGCATGTCAACTAGGAAAATATGTGAAGTCCTCATTTCATTCCAATAAGGATCTTAGAACTAGCAAACCATTGGAGATTATTCATATGGATCTTTTTCGACCGATTAGAATTGTATGTCTAGAAGGGAAAGTATACAGATTTGTGATAATTAATGATTTCTCAAGATTCACCTGGGTCAAATTTTTGTTTCATAAGAATGAATCATTTGAGAAATTTAAAAAATTTTCAACTTAGATTTAGAGGAAACTAGGGTGTCAAATTTTAATAATTCAAAGTGATCACGATGGTGAATTTGAAAATGATAAATTTAAGGATTTTTGAAAGGAGAAATAAATTGATTATTTTTTTTTTGCACTTACGATCTCTCAGCATAATGGGATTGTTGAAAGAAAGAACATAATATTAATTTAAGTCCTTAGAGCCATATTGGTTGAATATTCACATCCTAAATATTTTTGGGCTGAAGTGATTAGTACTGCATGTTATGTTTTAAATATGGTGAACATTAGATCCAAATTGAATAAAACACCCTATGAAATTTTTAAGGTAAGAACACCTAACTTGTCACATTTGTATGTTTCTGGATGTAAGATGTTCATACATAATAATGAAAAATATTCTTTAAGAAAATTTGATCCAAAATTAGATAAAGGAATTTTTCTAGGATAATCTAGTGTTGGAAAATTATATAGTGTATTTAACAAAAGAACTTTAATAGTTAATGAGACCACACATATTGTATTTGATGAATATGGTATTTTATAATAGCCAAGTTTGGAAGAGGATGATATAGAAAATAACTCCTAAAGGATTGAGGAAATTAATTTGGAAGAAAATTTAAAACAAGAAAACCATTTACCTTGAGATTTGAAATTTTCTTAAAACCACCGTAAGGAATTGATTTTAGGTGAACTTAATGAGGGTGTTAGGACTAGGCACGGACTTACTAAAGAAGTCAATAATTCTGTCTTTATTTAAATAATAGAACCCATAAATATAAATCAAGCACTTTCGGATGAATTTTGAATTCTGGCAATGCAAGAAGAATTAAATCAGTTTGTAATGAATGATGTTTGGGAATTGATTGCAAGGCCAAAGGATCAAAATATAGTTAGAACTAAGTGGGTATTTAAAAATAAAATTAAAGACTAAGGAGTTGTTGTTAGAAATAAGACTAGATTGGTGGCTAAGGGGTATAATCAAATTAAAGGAATTGAATTTTATGAGACTTTTTCCCTGTAGCGAGACTTGAAGTAATTAGGGTTTTACTAGCCGTTGCTTGTTTTAGAGGATATAAATTATTTCAAATGGATGTTAAAAGTTCCTTTTTGAATGGGGTAATTCAAGAGGATATTTATGTTAAACAACCTTTAGGTTTTAAAATTCAAAATTCTCTGATAATGTTTTTAAATTAAAAAAGGCATTATACGGATTGAAATAGTCACCTAGGGCTTGGAATAACATGTTAAGCACTTTCCTATTAGAGAGATCGTTTGAAAAAGGAAGTGTAGAAATCACTCTCTTTTTGAAGAAATTAGGAGACGATATACTCATTGTTCATATTTATGTTGATGATATCATTTTTGGATCTACTAATAAAAATCTTTGTAATGATTTTTCAAAAATAATGAGTAGTGAATTTAAGATGAGCCTAATGGGATATCTTAGTTATTTTCTTGGTTTTAGTATCAAGCAAATTGGACAATGCTAAACCAGTAAGTACACCAATTAGTTCCTCAGTTCAATTGGTAAGGACCCAAAGGAAAAATCTATTGATAAAAAAAATTAGAGGAATAATTGGATCCTTATATTATTTGACAGCTAGCAGACCTGATATTTATGTTTAGTGTTTGTTTTTGTACTAGATTTCTATTAGATCAAAAGAATCACATTTGACAGCAGTAAAAAGGTTTATGAGATATCTTTTGGGAACTCAAAACTTAGGAATTTGATATACTAAGTATAGCTCTTCATTTGAGATTGTTGGATATTTTAATTCAGACTTTACGGGTTGTAGGATTGATCAAAAGAGTATATCTGGAACTTGTTAATTTATAAAAGATTCCTTAATTTCTTGATCTAGTAGAAAATAGAATTCTGTAGCCCTATCTACTGTTGAAGCTAAATACATTGCCTTAGGAAGTTGTGTGGCATAAATTCTTTGGTTGAAACAATAGTTGATTGACTTAGAATTTTCTATAAGAATAATTCAAATTTATTATGATAACATTAGTGCCATTTATATTTCAAAAAATCCTATTCAATATTTTAGAACCAAGCATATAGACATAAGTCATCATTTCATTAGGGATTATGTATCCAAAGTTGAAATTTAATTGAATCATATTTTAACTGAAAATTAACTTGCAGACATTTTTATAAAATCACTAGCCTTTGATGCTTTTAACTTATTAAGAATAAGGTTAGATGTGATTGATCTTAATGCTTGGATAAAATCTTTTGCGAACTTGATGTTTATTTTTATGTATGTTTTGATTTTGTTCTTATGTGCGTTTTTGGATTTTGTTTATTATATTTTCTTTGACTTGGACATGTATCACATACCAATAGTTCTAGTTTTGATTTTTCATGCTGAAATTTCTAAGTGTTTATTTCATACTATACAAAATTATTTTCATACCATATGAATTCTGTAGCATGTCAATCATTGCTCTGGAGTGAATGCATAAAATTTATGATTTTTAACATAGATCATAATGTACGATTCCATCATCCTCCAATATAATCTATATACATTCGTCTGTACGTATATAGATGGTTATCTGGGTAAAATACGTTATTATAACTGATCGTACATACAAATAAAAGTTTTTCTATATAATCCATGTGTCAATTTCTATGGGGGACAAACCTAATCATCATAAAAATGATCTTAAATAACTTATCATCCTAGACGAACAAGTGTTCATCTGTATGATTGTTTGCTCAAAAAGCCTATACAAAAGGATGCCTTGTAAATGGTGTGTTTATGAAAAGTCATTTCATTTTGGACGTTATCGTTCATCCATACGAAAATATTTTCATCCCGTACGATTGAAAATCATACGTATGAATCCATTTTTGTATTGTATGAAGGGTTGTTTTTCTTTAACTAAGAGGGATTTAGATTCATTTTCACTCACTTCAAAATCCTTCTTAAATCCTTCTCAACTTAGCAATGTCAAGTTCTAGCAAGCGTGGTAGAGTTTCTAAGGGATCGTCATCTAGGAGTGGTGATGACAACTTCCTGTATAGAGATAATGAGGATTTCCTCTATAGGTTTATTGCTGCCAAAATCACTCTCTCAAGACTACTGATTCAAGATGATATCAACTTTCAAGTGATGCCTCTATTTGGTTCAACCCAGTTCTCTTTTATTCTGACTTTGATCCATGCTTATCATAAAGAAACCTTTCACTACTTCTTAGCAAATATGAGTTTTAGTGAGGATGAGAGTAGGATTACATCATTTGTCAAAAAGCAATAGGAAGAAATAACTAAGGAAGATCTAGGAACATTTCTGCACCTAAGGACTCGAGAGATTAAAGCACACACTTTAACCTCTAAATCTGATTATGATTGGTCTGAAATAAACAAAACTCTTAGAGGGGTTACTCAAGTTGGTCACTTGACAAGAGTCTACACTTTAAATCAAAATGCTAGGATCATCCAGTTTGTTTTAAGAATTTCAATCATTACTAAAGCTGGTGATCACATAAACATGACTCCTTTACTTTCCATTGTAACCTATTTGATCATGATTGGACAACCAATTGATGAAGCTCAACTCATTCTAGATTACATTCATAACCTTTCTAAAATTAGGTTTCCTTCTCATAGGAGGAAAAAAATATTTCTCTAGGATACTTAGTGATTTATATCTTAGAAAAGAAGTACAACGTTGTTCATCCTGAGATTCCCACTAAAATGCCAATATATTTCACTGATATCTCTTTTCAATCTCTCTTTGGGACAAATGAGAATTTCAGTGAGGATACTGAGGGAGAAGGGAGAGCACATGCACCTGCTCAGGGACTTGACTTTCAGGAGATTGTCCAGCATTTTGATCCTTTGGAGAGTCACTTTGATCAATATTTTAATCAAATTCAGGCTCACTTAAACCAGCAGGATCCACAATACCAATAAGACATGGGGTGGATCTGAGGTTAGTTTAACTTCTTGTTTTGAACCAGCCTCCTCCTATATAGCAAGGACCTTTAGAGTTTTAGATGTACTTATTTGTAATTTTCGTTGCTAGTTCTTTCCTGGTGTGTTGATGTTAGTGCTTATTTCCTTCTATAGTACTTGTTTTGATATTTAGATTTATGTTTATATTTTGATGTTTTAGAAGTAATGTTTATTGATATCTTGATTTAAATGTATCCAAACATTTTGATATCAATAAAACTATCAAGTTTTGTTTTAGTCTCTCTTATTCTTTGTTTGAAATGTTAGGTTGCCTATGAAAAGCTTGCTTTTCATTGATCTAAAAGATGTTTTAAATTAACTTGCATTACAAAATTAATTTTATAATGAAATCTAATTTTTCAAAAAATTAAAATAACTTATAACTCGATCAAATTAACGATATCAATCTTATGTTTTTTTTAGGCAAATATAATTTGAATTTTACTATCGTAATAATGTCTTATTATTTTTTTTTATTTTTTCAATATAATTGATACGTCATCATGAAATTATCTTGATCAGGCACGAATCTCTAGGCAAAAATCAAGTTGGGAACTTCAAAAATTAAATCCGGGAGCACCTGAACTCCAATTTCACCGAGCTTATAGTCAAACTGAGTGTCTCGGAAATACAAACTCAACGACACCAAATTCAACTCAATCTGAACCCAAATGAGCCCAAATCAAGCACCCGAAGCGCTGTTGGAAAGTTCGTACCACAATTTGAGTTACCAAACGGTCTCCGATTTTGACGAGCTTATAGTCTAATCGAGCGGCTCGACGAGACGAATTCAACGTGTCCAAGATCATTGAATTTCGTCATCACTAAGACCTTAAAATGTCCAACAAACGGTGCATGATTGAAGGGTTTAATATTGACCGTCCATTCGACCACTCCCTATCTGCTCCTGATCTCACATCTATTTACAAGCCATGCCACTCAAGAAAAAATATAAATAGAGCCCTCATTCCTCACAAGAGGGGACTGAAGAAAGAAGAGAGAAGAAGAAGAGAAGAGAAAGAGAAGGGGAAAGGAGAATCATCTCCTCCTCGACAACTACCGGAGTTCTTTCTGCTGCCTGAATATGCCGGAACTCTGCGGGATATTCGAGACAATGCCAGAATTCTGCCCAACTTCCACGTGGTGCTGAAATTCTTCCCAATTATTGATAGAGTTCCCTCCTGATGCCAAAACTCCGCCCAAGTGATGCTGGAGTTCTCCTCGTCCACCAACAGACATCAGACTTCAACCCGACGCTGGACCTTCACTCTTCGCCAAGTTTCTACCCGACACCGGACTTCTACCAATTATTGAACTTTCGTTGGATGTTTATTCGAAGATGGATTTCTTCCCATTATTAGACTTCTCCCTGACGCCATCCTTTTGACCTTCATCGTCAGACACACTCCTTTCAACCTCCATCGCTAGCCGACAATGGTCCTCCTGACTTATATCGCTACAGTCCTTCCAATAAAGCGAATACGTCAATAGTGACTCTTTGTATTCCCAACATGTAATGTACTTCATATAATGTACATCAAACCCATGCCTTCCTCAAAGGAAGGGATTCATTTGTAATCGACTATAATACTAGTGGATTCATTCAAACTGGGCCAGGCCCGTGGTTTTTCCCCCTTTTCAGGGGTTTTCCACGTAAAAATCTTGGTGTCTCAAAAATGCTAGACCCTCTCTCTTATCTGATTGCGTGCTAGATTTTCGTACAACGCTAAGACAATAAACTTTATATATCTCTACCACCGTGAATACTCTTGGATGCAACAGTTTGATGCCGTCTGTGGGAAACATGGTTCTCGACTGGGGGCAAATTTTGCTCCAATCTCAAAAGATCGCTCTTATCAACTTCCTGACATCAGTCATTATTGCATAAGATGCAGACTGGGGGGCAACTTTGACCCAATTCTGGTAAAAAAGATCCTCCGATGCTTTCTATATCAAGTTGATATTTCAGGAAAATCCTAGCGATATCAAGGATACTTCCAATCAATTACAAGTTTTATACAGTCCCTTGCTGGACTTCTACTCCTTGGGAAAGGACTTAATCTTGACCTCAAAAAGGCAGTAAGTGTCCAAAGATAGACCCTTTTTTATCTTTGATTCGGGATACACGCGGCGTTCGCCCCCTCCCAATCAAAGCAAAATCAATCCCAGGTGGATTCGATTCGACCTCTTCCACACAGGTTAACGTCATTGAGTAAAGTGCTCCGGCATACAACCTCAGATAGGTCTTACATCCTTGGTGGATTCTCTCAACCTCTTCCACATAGGTTAATATCGTCGAGAAAAACCTCTAACATACAACCTCGGATTGGTCTCACATCCTTGGTGGATTCTCTCGACCTCTTCCATTCAGGTTAACATCGTCGAGAAAAACCTCTGACATACAACCTCGGATAGGTCTCACATCCTTGGTGGATTCTCTCAACCTCTTCCATTCAGGTTAACGTCATCGAGAAAAAACTCAAATATACAACCTCGGATAGGTCTCACATCCTTGGTGAATTCTCTCGACCTCTTCCATTCAGGTTAATATCATCGACAAAAACCTCCGACATACAATCTCGGATAGGTCTCAAATCCTTGGTGGATTCTCTTAATCTCTTATATTCAGGTTAATGTCATCAAGAAAAGGCTCTGACATACAACCTCGGATACACCTTACATCCTTAGTGGATTCTCGCAACCTCTTTTGTAGAGGTCGGAATCATCGAGCAACAGTCTGAGTGAACAAAATTCTCTATATAAAGATTTCGTGAAAGCAAGTGATTGATAAATTTATCACTTATACAAAGACTTCAGTAGTCTAAAATACCCTCATTAAAATATGGGGGGCAATGTATCAAAGTATGTCATAAAGATGCAATCGCAATTCAGCTTGCTTCGAAGGACATGTTTTCAACTCTTTATTCAATGTGATTGGAGTTACAATGCAAAAGATGGTATATTAAGTTCATTTTTGTAAGAATCTGAAAGTAAAAGAATATTTGGCATTATCCGTACAAGTTACAATCATCAGGCAACAAACAACTTCAAAACAGTCAAATATCCTTAGTAGATTTAGTGACTTCTTCTATACTGCATATCTGACATCTCCTGTAACTTCTTCTTCAAAGGAAGATTATACTTTGGTCTTCATCAGGCCTCAACTTAGTTGATACTATAAGTGTGTCGCCATAATACTCACAGCTTTGGCTCCTTAAATCAAGGATATCTGATGTCGGCAAACTTCCGTATGGATGCTTATTATCTTTGCAAAATGCTACTAGACCACCATCATCATCGGCTCTTTATCTGATGTTCGTCGTCGGTCCTTTACTTTGTATAAGCCATCATCGGATTCTCGCTCGACTGCTACTTGCAACGCACCCTCAAACTCTCTCATTTGGCTCTACACTCGGTTGTTGATTGCTAATGGGCTTCAACTCGATCGTCCATCGCCGATGAACTTTCGCTCAAATGGCGTTGAAATTCGCCCAATCTGCTCATCGCCTCTGGTTCTCCTCCCTGACATTATCACTGCAAGATCTTCTCAAATCACCCTCGCATACAAGCAACAATTGATTTCTTTCTATCACGGGTTATCTATTTAGAAGATAGCCCCCCATCACGACTCCTTCTACACAAGAGAGGGGCATTAAAGCTTGATAGGGGAATGTCACCTATCTCTGACAGTGGAATGCCTCCAATGTAAGAAGAAGAGCGCAAGAAAAGAACAAGAAGCAAAAAATTCTCCTTCTACATAGAAGAGGGGCACTAGATTGAGTACGGAAAATTTCCCACTCAAAATTAGCAGAAAGCTTCCAATGTCAGAAAGCCAGAGGGGGAGAAGAAATCCCTTAACTTCTGCACAAGAGGAGGGGAGCTAAGTCGAGCAGGGAAAATTTTCCACTCAAAAATAGTGGAAAACCTCAACTGTCAGAAAGCCAGAGGGGAAAAGAAGAGGAGAAGAATCCCCTAACTTCTGCACCAGAGGAGGGGCGCTAAGTCGAGCAGGGAAAATTTCTCACTCAAAAATAGCAGAAAGCTTCCACTGTTAGAAAGCCAGAGGGGGAAAGAAGAGGAGAAGAAATCCCCTAACTTCTGCACAAGAGAAGGGGCGCTAAGTCGAGCAGGGAAAATTTCCCACTCAAAAACAGCGGAAAGCCTCAATTGTTAGAGAGCTAGAGGGAGAAAGAAGAGAAGGTGCAATTTTTTTGAAAGCCCTAGGGGTCTATTTATAGTTTTTATGAGAGAAGATGGGAAGTTTCTAGAATTTTCGAATTTTTCAGAATTTTTTGAAATTTTCTGAAGTTTTTCAAAATTTTTTTGGTATTTTTGTGGGACCCACTCAATTTAAAAAAAAAATAAAAAGTTTGAATTTCGGCCAGGAACTGCCGGCCAAACCGCGCGCCCAGGAGGGCTAGCCCAGGAGGCAGTGGGCGGTGGCCGGCCGGCTAGCCGGCCGGTTTGGCCGTCAAATGTTCCCGGACTCCGATTTTTGTCCCGGACGGACCAAATTCAACTTATGTGGGGTCCCCGGACACGTTTTTCAATGTTCCGGACTCAATTTGACACTTTCGGAGCTCAACAGGGCCTCTACAATCAAGTTTGAGCAAGCACTTAATTTTTGGAATGCAATTTTTGATGTTTCGGCCAATGCAAATTGTCGACACATATATTTTCGGACTCATCGAGTTTTGACGTCCGAAAATTGGGGGAAAACTAATATGTCATCATGAAATTATTTTGATCTGGCATGAATCTCGAGGCAAAAATCAAGTTGAGAACTTCAAAAATTAAATTCGGGAGCACTTGAACTCCGATTTCAGCGAGCTTATAGTCAAACTGAGGGTCTCAGAAATACAAACTCAACGACACCAAATTCAACTCAATATGAGCGCAAATGAGCCCAAATCGAGCACCCAAAGCGCTGTTGGAAAGTTCGTACCACAATTTGAGTTACCAAACGGTCTCCAATTTTGACGAGCTTATAGTCAAATCGAGCGTCTCGACGAGACAAATTCAACGAGCCCAAGATTTCTGAAGTCCGTCATCACTAAGGCCTTCAAAAGTCCAATAAACGGTGCACAATTGAAGAGTTTAATATCGGCCGTCCATTCGACCACTCCCTATTTTCCCCTGATCTCGCATCTATTTACAAGCCATGCCACTCCTAAAAAACTATAAATAGAGCCCTCATTCCTCACAAGAGGGGGCTGAAGCAAGAAGAGAGAAGAAGAAGAAAAGAGGAAGAGAAGGGGAAAGGAGAATCATGTCCTCCTCGACCACCGCCGGAGTTCTTTCCGCCGCATGAATACGTAGGAACTCTGCGGGATATTCGAGAGAATGCCAGAATTCTACCCAACTTCTACGTGATGCTGAAATTCTTCCCAATTGACGATAGAGTTCCCTCCTCACCGAAACTTCGCCCAAGTGATGCTGGAGTTCTCCTCGTCCACCAACAGACGTCGGACTTCAACCCGACGCCAGACCTTCACTCTTCGCCAATTTTCTACTTGACACCAGACTTCTACCGGTTATCAGACTTTCGCTGGACATTTATTCGAAGATGGATTTCTTCCCTTTGTTAGACTTCTCTCTAACACCGTCCTTCTGGCCTTCATCGTTAGACACAGTCATTTCAACCTCCATCACCCGCCGACTACGGTCCTCCCGACTTACGTCGCCCGCCGACTACAGTCCTTCCAATAAAGCGAATACGTCAACAGTGACTCTTTGCATTCCCAACATGTAATGTACTTCATATAATGTACATCAAACCCATGCCTTCCTCAAAGAAAGGGCTTCATTTGTAATCGACTATAATACTAGTGGATTCATTCAAACTGGGCTAAGCCCCATGATTTTTCGCCCTTTTCAGGGGTTTTCCATGTAAAAACTTGGTGTCTCATAAATGCTAGACCTTATCTGATTGCGTGCCAGATTTTTGTACAACTCTAAGAAAATAAACTTTATATTTCTCTACCGCCGCGAATACTCTTGGACACAACAATAATTATTTTTGTAATTGGAGAAATTTAATTTTTTAGATTATTAATTTTGGAAAGTCAAAAAATAATAATATAAAAAAGAAATGTACTGTGTACAAAAATTAAAAAAAAAAAAAGTGCATTAGTTTGCAAAATAAAAAAATGCATGAAATTAGCCCAAACAGAAAAAGATGCACAAAGTGTGCCACAAATATTTAGAAAGATGCACAATATCGCCAATTAAATTTGTTCTTTTCTCTATCATTTAATCTTTAATTCAAATCAATCTAATTTTTAATTATGTTTTATATTGAAAATTGAAAATAACCAATCTTCATTTCGTCACTTTTATAATAATATCTATATCTAATTGTCTAGAATGCTTTATGACCTTGATAAAATTTTCTTATCTAGTTGTTCTTTAATTTAAACTTTTTGAATTTTTCTTTTTCATCTTATGTAATTAACTTTGTTATTGTAATTATATTTCAATCTCTTTCAATGTCAATTATTATGATTTCTCATTTGACATCTTTCATTTCACGTTCTTATTCCCTTTTTGTTGTTGTCAAAAGGAGGAGTAATATTATTTTGTGTTATTTTGTTTTGTGTTTTGTGTTGATTTTTGTGTTTCGAACACTTGTATTCCTGTGTTTGTTTTGTACCTTATATTATTTATTGTTTGTGTTGATAGCTCATCCTTAATAAATTTAAGTCAATACATTAATTATAAAGCATTGTAAAAATGATATGTATTATCAAATCAGTTTTGCAGGCTTCTATTGCCTTGTCATTACAGTAATACTAATCAGTATGATGAATGATTTTTTTTATTCAGCTAACATTACTGAAATCTAATTTCATACTATATAAATTAAATTTTTGTTGCTTATATTAATTGACCATGTAGTGATTTTTTTTAGTTTGTTGGACACTCAACATTAATTGGAAATCATCTTCAACTTAAGTAATGGATAAGATCCAAAGAAGTTGATTGTGGAGGTTTGCATTTGATTAAAGGAATGTTTGTCGCATCCCACTGACGATTTCCTAAAGGAGCAGGCAAGATCAAACAAAATTTTTCAATGTTACATGCATTCCTAATGAGAGTATGAAGATTGTATTTTGTGGCATGCACATGAAAAAGTTATAAAAATTTCCTTTACCTTATATAGGGGTCGAGCATATTTAAGTGATATGGGTTAGAGATTTCTACAACAAAGGTTCATGACACATAGTGGCCATTTAGCTCATGTGAACATTTTTAAGGCAAGAATTTGTGAAATTGGACGCAATGAAGATGGTTCTATTCAGATGATTGTTGAAAGACCAATTGTTGATGTAGATCATTGTATTCTTTACTATAAATGGCATGGTGTACAGGATGCATTTCTGTTTGAATTATATGATGGGTTGAATGTTGTGGCTGGTCAAAAGAGGAAAGAGTTTCTGAATGCAAGGGAGTGGCATTACATCCAGGAGTTTGTGGATAAGTTCAAAGGTTGTTTAACTCAAATCTAACTCCAAGCGTGCTTGCTCAAGGTGATTGACAATATATAATGGCCTTATTTTTTGTTTTATTAATTCCCTTTAATCCTACTTTGTATTGATATTTTATTCAACGAATTATTTTAGAAATAGTTGCTTACTAAAATGTGCATTTAGTCGATCTTAATCCCTTTAGATTTTTTTTCTACTACTTTTAAAATCCGAAGAAAAAATATTTAGAAAACAAGGAGTATTTAACTCAGTTAAATGATAAAGTTAAATTGAGAAAATCAAATGTTAAGAAAAAAAAAGTATATTTTCTACAAATTACCTAATTCAGAACATCAAATGTTCAAAACAAATATATTCTTTGCAAGAATATTTTAATTTACATATTTGATTACTTTTATTTTAAATATAATATAATTTCTTGATTTTATTTTTATATTAACATAGTGAAACAAACAAGGAGTATTTAACTCAGTTAAATGATAAAGTTAAATTGAGAAAATCAAATGTTAAGAAAAAAAAAGTATATTTTCTACAAATTACCTAATTCAGAACATCAAATGTTCAAAACAAATATATTCTTTGCAAGAATATTTTAATTTACATATTTGATTACTTTTATTTTAAATATAATATAATTTCTTGATTTTATTTTTATATTAACATAGTGTAACATTAGTTAATTAATCATACACATATTTGCTTATCATATAATTATTCATTTATTATATACTTATATATAAATTAACAACCTCAAATATGATATACATATATATATATATATATATATACATACATACATATTCTGATGTTCAAAAGCTCTCTAGAGGAATAATTCCTTTGGCAAATGGAGATCTGCAGTCACCGAAGCCTCCTCCATGGGCATATCCTCTTTGGAGCCAACATCCAGCACATCATTTTGATACTGATAGAATGTTGAAAAATACATCACAAGCTATTGACCAGGTTATGGCTCAATTATGGGAAGCTAAAGTAAAAATTGTCCATGTTAGCCTATCCGTTGAGGATCAAAAGGCTGTCATGTCAAGACATCGTGAAAAAAATCATCATATTTCTAACGGGGATCTGAATAAGGAATTTGGAAATGATGAAAACGTGGAAAGGGTAATAGTAAATTTATCAGCCATTCCGGGGGTTAAAATGAAAGATGTAGTTGATCAAGAAGCACCCCGTCGCAAGGAACATCGTCGCGTTCCCAGCACGATTGCCATTGAGGAAGTAAAGGTGGGCCTGTAAGTGAGATGGAATTATATATCTAGTAATTAATGCCAATTTTTGGTGCTATATTACTATTATTGCAATTCTACATTTAAAATGCTTCCAAATAGTTATTTTAATGGTGCGTCAATATCCTCTTAAGCATATTTATATGCCACTAATTCTGAAAAAAAAAATGTCCTTTTTTTTGTCTCGCAGGCAAAAGCTGCCTGTGGTCAGGCACCTCCTGGAGTCCACCTAAAGGGTGCTGGTCAAAATTCACCTGATCAGCAGTCAAAGGTGAAGGTTTTTTCTACGTGGTTTTTCTATGACAAAACTAATTTAGCATCACTCTGACTATAATTATTCTTTCTTGACAGGCAACAAATGGAGTTCCTAAGCCAAGTGATGCATTATCTGGTGAATTGTGGGAGGTTAAGAAAGAAAGGATACGCAAGTTGTCTCCATACGGGAAAGTTTCTGGTTGGGACTTGCGCTCTGTAAGTTGTTTCCTTGAAATTTCTCGTTATGGTGTATTCAAATTATGGGTGCTCAAGCAGAATCTGATACAGATTCTCCTTAGTTCTCTAGGCCCAGATTCATATTATCAGAATAATTCAAGTTGGATGGTTGAAGTGGAGGAATGCATCGGGCTTGTTGTGTGATAGAAAAGTACCCCTCAAACTTAAGGGAAAATTCTATAAGATGGTAGTGAGGCCTGCAATGCTTTATGGTGCTGAATGTTGGCCATTAAAAGAGAAGCATAATACTAAGTTATGTGTGATAGAGATGAGGATGCTCAGGTGGATGAGTGGCTTTACCCTTAGAGATAGGATACGAAATGAGCATATACGTGAAAAGGTTGGAGTAGCTCCAGTAGAAGATAAGATTAGAGAGAGTCGCCTTAGATGGTTTGGTCACATAAAATGGTGGCCTTTGACCTTTAATATGACACAATGGAGAAAAAGGATTCATGTAGCCGACCCCACGTAGTGGGATAAAAGTTTGATGTTGTTGTTGTTGTTGTTGGCATAGGAAATAAGGTTCTGGATGCTAGAATAATGGATAATTTAGGAGTTCAACATGGTTAACGTTTCACATACCTCCAATTTCACTAAATGGGGGCAAATAATCAGCATGATCATCATTTCACTTTCTCTCCCTTATGACTTTTATATTAAGCGTCATTCTCTTACAAATATAAACTTTTTCAGCTAATCATCATTGATATATCATGAAAACTTATCTTGATTGGGCACAAATCTCAAGGCAAAAATGAGTTGAAAGCTACCAAAAATAAATTTAGGACCATCCAAACTCCGATTTTCATAAACTTACATTTGAACTAATAGTCTCAAAAAGACGAACGAAACGACACCAAAATAAATCAAATTCAGGCCCAAATCAAGGGAGCAAAGCATATTTGGAGGGTTCAAAGTATACTTTGGATTAACAAACAAATTTGTTGACCCCTACACATAAAACCATACGAAAAGATGCAAAAATGATGATTTAGGCAATGCGTGCATTGACGAAATACATCACTTATGGGGTCAAATGACCTCCAAATGCCAAACATATGGTATCGTTGCGATCAAGATACTGAATTCTGTTGAGTCGAGGCCACTTGCAATTGAATCGGACGAGATCGATCAAAAGAGATGTCCGACACCTGAAATTAAAGCGCGAGGCTGATCAAATGATGTTGGATCGACAAATAGATTTCGATGTTGCATACAGAATATTGTCAACCACTGAAAACTACATTTTGTTTATTCAATTTGAAGCATCCATATTGGTGGCACGGATACCGAGACAATAGCATAAATTTTGAGAAAAATTGACCTCGTCGCTGTCCAAATAATGTCCGTTCGCAAAACGGATTTCTCCATTGTGATTGGAATAATGCAGATACACATAAAACCATAAATTAAGAACTATATTTTCTATGTTCAAATTTGATAATCCGGGATGGTGGCATAAATCTTGAGGCAAAATATGCATATTAGGGAAAGAGGCCTCGAGATTGCCCAAATGAAATCCGATCACAAAATGAACTGCATCTTTGCAATCAGAACACCCAAAATATCTTAGAATATCTAATGATGACATGCAATTTACAAATCAAGGGGCATGCAAGGGGGTTGATACAAACATCATGGCAAAGTAGGAATTTCAAAGAAAATGTCACTCGGCGCTACCCAAACGACGTCGGATCGATGAACAGACTTTGCCGGTTTATTTAGAATGTCTTCAATACGCTAAATATACTATCAATTTATTCAAATGAGATTGCGCATGAAAATCGAGGTGATCTCAAAACGACTACACGCATTTCAAGAAGAATTAACCTTGTCATTGTTTAAACGATGTCCGATCATGAAACGGACTGCGTCGTTGTGATCGGAACATCGAAAATACCGTAAATACACTTTCAATTGGTCTAATTTCGATATTCATAAAATTTAAATAGAAAACAAGACAAAATGTACATATATCAAGGAAATGCATGCATGCTGTTCGGAGCAGTTTTAATCTGTTGCGGGCTATTATTGCATTGGAGCAATTAATAATAATGATATATCTTTATTATTATTATTAATTTAATAGAACTAATGAGAAATTATATCAAAAGTCAAACAGAAAAATCCAATCACATTTAATACACACCTCGTATTACCTTGACGTTTTGTGATGATTTTGATTAACGCTTTGTTGGAATGACTTTTTTATTGTTTTTTTAGACAGAGTTTTAGTATATATTTTTTTTATTTTTTTTAATAAAATTTCATTTTAGAAAGTAATAAAAAAATGCTCCCAAAAGAACCTGGGAACTTGGAAGCCGACGTTCTACTCTATTCTCCAATCAAATCTCACCTCGGAAGCCGCTCTAAACCTCAAGCAATGAAATAACCTCGGCCAGATGCTTCTCCAGGAGAACGAGCAGTTTTTCTTTCTTAAGATCTCTGCCTCACACAACTCTCCTTGGCCTATTGGTTGAGAGCTTAGGCTTCCAACTAAGAGGTCCAAGGTTCGAGTCTATGTGTATGCGTTGTGTGTGTGAATTTGCCTTAAATGGCCTAAATGTCCCAAAAAAAAAAAAAATAGATCTCTGCCTCAGCAAAAAGATAAAAGCTCTTCTGTCCGTCCCCTTTCTGGAGTTGGCGGGCATAACACATGTAGCCTCCCTGCTCATTCTAATCCCACTTCTTCCTCCTGCTCACGCGAAGCTGCCCTCCTCCTGATTCTTCTCCTATTATGCCGAATGCCTGAGATGGAGCTAGCTCATGACAGCAGCTTCCTATTCCTATTCATAATCTACTATGCCGGCTTCAACTTCATCATAACAAATTAAGAAGCAAATTTTCTGTTTGTGGAGTCTCTTGTAGGTGTAAGCCTCTCCCACTCAACTCCAGTCCATCTCCCTCTGTCAAACTCTTTCTCAATAACAAAATAGCCCTCATGCAATCATGACATTCCCTGATCTCATCGTTTGTCCAAGCCAAAAGAAGTTCCACTCAAATACACTTGGCTGCTCGCATTCACTAGGGATAGCTAGTTGATTCAATCCAAGCCAAGGAAAGGAAAAAGTATCAGATCTTATCTTGTTTTTGATCTGTTTGGCCAGGAAGAGAAGATCTTGCGGCTCCCTATTTCAGCTAAAACACGCAAAGCAGGAGCATCAGAAGCAGCAGCTTGAGCTGCACGGACCATGTAAAATGGGATCCTTACCTAAAAATGATCTCATTGGGCGTGGCAAGGATACGGAGCTCGTTATGGAGTGGCTGAGGAATCCATTAAATTAGCATCGGGTAACTGATTTGTACATAAACATTTCTCTTCCATCTATAATCGGCCATGGTGGTATGGGAAAGACAACTCTCTTGCAACATATCTATGAAGATTAAATGACAAAAGGAATTTGTGTTCCCAACATTTTATATGTTAAAAAAAGTCAATGCAGATAAGCTGGAATCTCTCAAAATGATTAGATCTTCTTTGGGTACACTTGATGCACTCCAAAAGAGTCTTAAATCTTATATCTTGTCCCAAAAAAAAAATTCCTACTTGAGCTGGATGACATTAGGGAGAATGATGATTTATGGTAAAAAAAAGTGTCAAAAAAAAAAAAAGAAAAAAAAAGAGAGGTTTTGTGTATCTTGCATTTTCATTGCCCTCACCGCCGTCACCTAAGTTGTTGAAGGTATAACCCCCTTGAACCTTAAACTCAAGAGCCCGCTTTCAGAGTTCTTGGTGCACCGAAAAACCGCTCATACGCGCCTTTATTGCTCGTGGTGGGATGGGACCTCGGTGCGGAACCTACGATGAGGTAGGTAATCACCTTAAGCCCCATTTTGGAATTCGTGGTGCACTGGAAAACCACTCATACACGTCTTTATTGCGCGTGGTGGGTGGGACCTCGCTGCAGCAACTACGACGAGGCGGGGTTACTTATAAGTACCTGTACGCGGGGAAACAACTATGTTTTTATGCATGTGCCCTGGCCAACCCCATACATGCCTTTATTGCGCGTTGTGGGAACGAAGAACACGGCCGTGTTGTCTAAAGACACCTACCATACACATCTTTATTGCACGTGGTCGGAAGGCTAATCTCCCAAAATTTCTCCTAAACGGGGAAGATGCCCGGAGGCTGCCGAAATTTTTAGTGAACTGAAGACAAGACTTGGACAAATAAATAGAGGACTTGATCAAACATATGGAACATACTTTGGACTCAAAAGAACGATGCAAAGATTTAATTTGAACTTGCAAATGAATTATAAAAGATTTGGGCTTGAATGAACTTGCACATTGAATTCAAGCTAGATTTAAATTTGACTTGAGCTCAAATGACAACTAAAAATAAATACTAATTTGACTTGAACAAAATTAGACTAAAAGGAAGAACATCAAATTATAAAGATGGAAAATTCAGTTCAATTTAAGCTACATTCCATATGTGGCGGGCATAAACCTCCAGGTGTTGGAGAATAAAGAGAAGGTTTTATTGCTAAAAAAAAGGAAAGGGGAATAGTAGAATCATAGAAGCATGATATACAATCTAAAGAAAATTTCTTGTGAAAGATATCTCTTGTTACAAATGAGAGGAACAAGTTTCTTTTTCCAAAAAATGAACTAAATGAAAGAATTTATGGGTGGCTTTTCCCTCTAAAGATGACAGTTGATGGCAAAAAAACTAAGCTAAGGTCATAAAAGGAGAATTTCAAGGATGCATGGGATCTTATTAAATAAAGAAGAGAAGATTTGAGAATTGATGCTGATTAGATTGCTAAAGAGAAAAGGAGAATTTCAAGGATGCATGGGATCTTATTAAATAAAGAAGAGAAGATTTGAGAATTGTGCTGATTAGATTGCTGAAGAGAAAATAGCTAGCATACACTTTACAAATAAATTCGACATCATAAAAATAGAGAAAGAAAACAGCTGCATTCAGTTAAAAAAAAATGCTTAATTAAGAAGATGAATTGAAAACATGCAGAAGTTGGTTGATCTTTTGTTTTTAGAGAAAGAGATGATGTTCTGAATAAAATAAACGAAAGAGTATGAATGTAGTGTTTGTAAGAGATAAGGAGTTGGAAATTATTTAAAGAAAGGGAAATAAGCATTTGAGCAAGTAAAGAGCTTCAGATTACTGCTTTACAAAAAAAAGTGAAATGTCCAAATATTTTTACAATGTTAGTATTGTTGATGATGAAATTAGACATTGCTTATGATCAAGATCAAAAACAATTGCAGTGATCTGAGATGAGTTTTGTTGTTATTATCAAAGAGCTCAATGTGCAACAGGAGAAGCCGCAGAAGCAAAGAAAGCTACTGACCACATAGAAATTGTTAAAGAAGTTCAACATCTTATGAAAATAGAGTATATATAGATTGATATGGAGAATAACATGCTTCATGATATCGACCATGCAGTTTTGAAAAATGACGATCTTCCTGATCGAAGGGTATTATATCATAAAGAACTGCACTAAATGGTGATAATTGAAGTTGACATGAGATTTCCTTGTTTGATAACATTAAATAATAAAAAAAAAACTCTCAAGAACGTACACATTTTCTTACTCCTCGTCTCCTTCAATTTTACGACCTGTTTTAGAAAATGAGATGAGGCAATATTCAATATCTCTTCATAAAGGATTATTGATATCATGTTCAGTCAAGGTATTGAAAGCAGAATATTTCCTATCTTGAAGCAATTCATTATAAAAACATCAAATCTATGGACATTCGAGTTCAACAACAACAGAGCAAAACCAGCAGTCTGATGGGGAGTGCCATCATTACGACTAATGAAGAGAGATATAGATCTAATATTAAGATTTCATATTGAAAAAAAAAAAGAGAAAAGAGGCTTGTTGACGCTGTATCTAATGATTATAATTATTCATAGTTAGAGTGTGCCCAAAATAAGCCAAGCAGTGTGTCTATAAAGGTTGATGAGAAGGAGGAAACTCTTGAATGGTGATATGAGGATCCTTTATAAAAAGACATTTTGCAATCATTTCGACCTTACTTTAACTGTTGGACGAAATGAGCAATTTCCCTTCCTCAAGGATTTTTATACCAACACAATGCAGATGTATGGTATGAGATAAAAGGGCTCAAAGATGAATATCAATCTTCCTTTAGAAGGAAGTCTTGTGACTTTGGAGTGGAAATTGTGCGGAGAATGAAACTATTATATGAAACCTATCGCATATACAAGCTGCCTTCTATGAATGGATATAGAAAGCCAACAACAAATGCAAGTATTCACACTGCATAAAACAACCAATAATCCATATTATGATAAAATGCCATCGAATCTGCAACTTGTATGCAAGAAAATTTAAGGCGTGTGTGAACTTTCAAGTAGAGTGTTGCATTCAAATGACATTTTCCCGCTCAACTGATAACCGCTAAATATTTCAAAATACCCTCGCATGTGCACCGTAGTTTGTACACATATAGGTACATAAAAAGGAGGGGAAGGGTATGCAATCAAAAACCCGCACGGGCCATGGCGAGCGTGTTATTAGTATCACGTGATGTCTAGGGATGCTACGCGGGTCAATAAATATGAATCCGATCATCCTAAATAGGTAAATAGGAGTCGACAAGGTTCAATAAATAATCATAAAATACTCCTAAACACCTGCATGGGGCCCGACAAGCGTGTTATTGGTACACACGTGACGTCTAGGGATGCTTTGCAGGTCAATAAGTGAATTCAAGTTCTAACCCGATCCTTCTATGTGGATTAGTAGGAGTCGACAAGGTTTGAACTATCAAATAAATATAGGGTTGTGACAATCGATATATTTATTTTAATACATTCATATTAGGCCTTCAAAGCCTAAAATCAAAAGAATTCATCAAAAAAGACACAAAGCTTATGAAACTCGATCCCCTATTGGCAAGTTGATTGGGTCGACAAGATTAAATCAAATGGAAATGACCCCATACACCTTAATGATGGCTGTGTTGAATGTTTATCTCAACCGAATGGATCCACAAATAATTTCAAATACCTTTCGAGCTCCATCCCAAATGCCCACAAAAAATTAAAAATCCAAAAATCTGAAATATTTAAAATTGAAATAATCCAACAAATATTTAATGTAAAACTCCCCGCAATAGTTTTTCGAGGTAGACAAATTAAAATTTACTTCAGCTCACAAAGAGCTAATGCTTAGTCGAAAATATTACTAGGATCCATTCTCAAACAATCTCCTGCCAATAAAGACGTGGTGTGTATCCTCTGATTAGCGGTTTCACCGTCAAATGGCATCGCATGATAAATGTTTATGACCCGGGGCCCTCTGAACTGAGTGGTTTTGCTACCAAATGGCACCACAAAATACTGATTATGGCTAGAGACAATACTCTCCTTAGTGGCATCAAAACCTTGAGATATGAATTAATAAGATATGATCGATAGGGCACAAAACCTTATGTTAGCTAAGGTGGATTCAAATTTGTCCTCTTAGACAAATATTCACCCCAGGTCTACAAGATCCCCTTTGACGAAGAACCCCATGGCTATCGATAAGGATCCTTCTATCAGGTTGGGTCAATTACCTCCTCTGACTAAGTAGACCAGGGACCACGATGGCCCGGGATGACGGAACCATGGGATCTTGATCGTGTCTTTCATCCATTCCCCCACCATCCACTTTAAGTGCAAGATGGTGAAATTTCTATTTTAAACATCAAATCTTTCAACCCAAGTTTTCAAACATTCCAATTTTCCAACTTCTCAAACCCATGTTGCTACTATATGCCAGATAACACGTATTTTCTACGTATCTGGTTGACGACTAGCCTTAATCGAAAGTTCTCTCTCATGATTAAGAGGGGTAAATAACTATGGGGGCTTGCGCCTATAGAAAACCAGAACTCAGATCAAAAAGTCCTCACAAAATGAGGGTGAAATCTCTGGGTAGTATCTTATCTACAAACTCATCTGCCTTCCAAATTTTACCCCGGAACTTATCCGTTAAAACTCCCTCGCTAAAGAAAAAAGCAATTAGCAAGCGGAGGCTGGGGCCGAGTTTTTGGAGCCCACAAAATTATAAATGTGACATTCTTATAGTCAAATTAAGCGTCTCAATGTGTTCAATCCAACGTATCCAAGATCACTAAATTTTGATATCATTAAGACATCCAAATGCCCAATAAACAGTTCACGACCAAATGGATCAATATCGTCCATCTATTCAAACCACTCCCATCTTAACCTTGATCATCCTGATATTTATAAGCCATGCCACTCTAAAAAATCTATCAATAGGCCCCCATTCATCACATGAGAGGGGAGAAAAAAAGGTGGAGAGAAGAAGAAAATTTGGGAAACTCTCTTGCCTCCTACTACCGCAGCACTTCCGACTATTCGACTACCACCGCTGGAATTCCACCCATTCGTTGACCAATGTTGGAATTTATCCTGACCATCGATGGACATTTTCCTGTTCGTCAACCACTATCGATCTTCTACTTGTTCGTCGACCACTACTAGAGTTCTTCCGACCACTGTCGGACTACCGCCCATTTTTCGACCATGGTCGGAGTTTTTCCCAACAACCGTTAGACTTTGGCCCATTTGTTGACCATTGTTGGGGTTCTTCTCGACCACTGCCATACTTTTGTCTGTTCATTGACCACCATCGCAGTTCTTCCCAACACACGTCGGACTTCTACTTATTCGTCAACTACTGCCAGAGTTTTTTTCTCGATCACCGATGGATATTTGCCTGCTCATTGATCACCAATGGACTTCCATCTAATCGTCGACCACCACCGGAGCTATTCCGACCACTATCGAACTTCTGCTCGTTTGTCGAGCCTTGCCGAATTTCGTCCTATTCGTTGATCATTGCCAGACTTCTGCCCCATTCTCCAATCTATTATAATTCCATCATCTCTAAGTAAAGGGGTGAATCAAGCTTTGTAATTCATTCAAAATTAGTGGAATTTTCTTAGTTGGTCCATGCCCTGTGGTTTTTCCCTTTCCAGGTTTTGCAAGTAAAAAAACCTATGGTATTTTTCTCTCTTTGAACTATCTGTTGGTATGCTGGATATACATAGGTTGCTCTGATTCTTTATTATATTACTTTACTGCCACGCATATTCTCGCCAGCAACAATCAGCTCTATGACCTTATATGTAAAACCTTATATGTAAAGAAAATATATGTAAGGAAGCTTGTGATTTCCAACATCAAACAACTAAATGACAACTTCATAGAAATAAAAAATGGATTGTATACTCTAAAAATAGTTTCAAAATTCCCCAAAAGTGAGGATTGTAACCAGTCTCAAAATAAGTGAAAATAACATCATCAAAATATTTTCCATCTATAGTAACCAAATGATCCATAAGATTAATGATTTATCCAACCATATTTTCAGCATATGATGTCAGGATGCCAATGTAATTGAGTTCGCCAAATTAGCCAGCACAAGAGAAAATATCTTAATATAGTTGAATAAGTTGCCTGATTGCTTCAAACCATTATTGAATAAAAGCAATAATGTGAAGACCTTGTAATGTAAAAATGATACAAGCTGGAGCATTCATTGATAGCATACATTAAAGAATAAATTCATGCCAATAAATAAAAATAATTGCCTATTAAAACTGATGTTGTTTCTAAGGCGGTAGTTATGTCAGATGATGATAGTTCTATGACTTTGAACATGGAGTTCATTCATGCTAACTTAGCTAAACTTGAAAGACGGCTAGTTGACAAGCTTGTTGGGCAAAAATTTCCTTACTTTGTGCTAAGAAATGAATTGAAGCATAAATGGTCAATGCTTAGAGATTTATAGCTCCTCTCCATCCCTCCAGATTCTTTCATTTTCCTTTCCAATGTGTCGAGGCTCGAGATGCTGTCCTTATGGGAGGATCATGAGTTGTTGGTGGGTACATTATTGGTTTGGATTGTTGGTCTCATTCCTTCTCTCACCAATCAATAGTGAGGGCCTCTCTTCTCATGTTTGAATTCGCTTGCCACACTTGCCTCTAATGTATAGGGACAACACCAACCTTGCTCGAAAAGATTCTTTCTTTGAACAATCTCTATGGTTTGATGCTCAAACAAACTCCTAGGGTAGAAATGCTTTTACTCTTGTTTTTGTGCATATGGATCTTTGTGCCAATTAGCTCCCTCCGAGAGTTTGGATCTCCGGGCTTCATGGAAAATTTTTCCAAAGGGTAGAATATGAGAGTATCTCTCATCTATGCTTCCAATATGGCTTTGTTGGGCACAAAATAAGTCAATGTCTCAATTCTCCTAAATCCTCCAAGCATCCCACACAACAACTTTGAGGTCACCTTGCCTTAAAACCATGAGCACATTTGAAAAAAACATGTTTGGAACCATTTAAAATTCTTTTTACTGAATGGACTTTTGATGAATGAGATTTAGCACAACTTAATGTGAAATATTTGAACTATTTTTTCTATGCTTTGAAATCTGAAGATTATATATGTGTTTTAACTTGTGCAACTGGTAAATAAATTTGGGATAGATTGTATGTTACTTATGAAGGAACCAATGAAGTTAAACAACCTAAATTGAATATTTTGTTGCATGACTATGACTTTTTCATATAAAACTTACTGAATTAATTTCTGACATATATACTAGGTTTACTCAACTTGCAACCTCATTTCATGCTTTAGGAAGAGAGCTAACTAATATGAAAGAGTCAATAAAATTTTGTGATGTTTGCCTTCTTCTTTTAATGCTAAGATTACTGCAATTACTAAATCTAAATATTTAAATACTTATTTTATTGATAATTTACTTGGATCACTCATTGCTTACGAGCAAGGGGTAAATCAAAGAAATCTTGATATAGGTGAGAAAAAGAAGGAGAAAACTATAGTACTGAAGGCCAACAATATGGACACTGATTCTTCCAAGTCTGAACTCGATGATGTTGCCTTCATCATTAGGCAATTCAAAAGCTTTTTAAGGAAGAACAACAAGTATCATCAAAAGTGAAAAAGAGGTAAGGATAGTAAAAATTATAAAAGTTCTTCTAATGTTGTTTTCTTTGAATGCAGGAAGCCTGGACATGTTAAAGATGATTTTCCTACACTTAAAAACACCCAAGCAAGGAGAAGGTTGAGGAGAAACCTAAATACAGGAAGGACAAGATGTAGTACCAAAACGCTTTCTGGGTGGATTTTACATCTAACTCATCTGAGATTAAAGCTGAAGAGAAGATAATAAATTTGTGCTTAATGGGTGATCATCTTGGTCAATCTGATCAAGAAGAGGTATGTGAACCAACCTATGATCAATTACTTTTTTTTTTTAGAAAATTCATGCATCATATAAAAAACTTAAGAAATCACATGCTAGTTTGAAATTGGAGTTTTTGAATTTGCAAAAAAAGCATGAAAGTTTAAGTAAAGATCACACTCTACTTGATAGAAATCACATGTCTTTACTTGATAAATTTGATGATTTAAATAAAAAGCATTCTAAATTAATTATTGAGCAAGATTATTTGAAAGCATCCTACACCTCATTTGAATATGATTTTAAAACTTATACTTAAGAATATGAGCATGAAGAGCACTATTTGAATATTGATAATCCTATTTTAGAAAGTGCTAACTTGAGGTTTAAAGCTAAATTGAATACTCTTAAGAGAAATTAGAATACATCAACACTTCATCTAAATCCAAAACTTAGGAAGAGGCATTATAACACAAACAGATTAGTAAATCCTTTTATTGGTGCTAAGACACATTTCATACACTTGCACTATTCACTATAGTACACATTGGGTGTGGAGACCCAAACTATATGATTCACGTCATAACATACATTCATTGCATTCTTCTTTTCATAAGAAGGGTCCTAAACTTGTTTGAATTCCTAAATCTGATATTTGATGATTTTATAGGTGTGCTCTCACCAAAGACCTTATGAGAGCATATGGTACTTGGACAGCGGACGCTCACAGCTCATAATTGCATAAACTAGCTTCCTAATAAATTATGAATTGTATGTTTAGTACTCTATTGATTATTATTATTCTCTATTTTAGTTTTTTTTATGTTTGACATTATTTTATAGTTGTTACATCTCTGATGTTTTTTTTTTCTTAATTTTCTTTTTTATAGATGAAATGATATTTGTTTTCTTGTTTTTATTTTTTGAAAATTTTTAGTCAACGTCTAAATATCCCTAAATCAGTTAAAGGGAGAAACATCGTTGATTGTTTTCCACCCTCTAACCTCTTTTAGTGGTGTAATTTTTTTTCTAAATAAAAGTTTATCTCAAATTAATAACTGGACTTTATAATTTAGATCTTTTTTATCTTGTTACAGTAATGTACCTTATATATATATATATATAATGTTTAAAAGTCTTTATATTACTTTCAAGTTCTTTGAAATCTTGTCAATGTATTTATCACATAATTTTTAGTCTGGTTTGTGGCTTATTCTTCTTTATATTAGAGAGCGAATTTTTCTTCTCTAATATCTAAAAGATATACTCACAACTAAGAATATCTGAGAGTTTTAAAAGGGATCTAGCTTGCAAAAAAAAAAATATCCATTGACACCAAAAATTAAAAGATGTGCAATGATCACCAAAAAATTGTAAGATATATAAAGTGTGTCAAAAATCAAAAGATGCACAAAGTGCACAAATCAATTGATAAGAGGCATAAAATGATCCTACAAAAAGAAAGATTCCCTCTCTTTCAAAACTTTTAAATCTTAGAAGAATTCATGTGTCGCTTTATATTTTCAAAAGCTTGATTTTAAATTTCATGATTGTGACAAATTATTTTGGTATATTATTATATAAGATACTTTTTCTAAAACCAAATTTTGAACGAATCTCTTTTTCTTATCCAATTGGTTTGTTCTGAGTTATTCCTCTTATTTTCCAAAGATTATTTTGTTCTAAAAGAAGTCCGAGCTAGGGTTAGCATGATCGGATATTCTACCATTTTTGGATTTTGACGATGTTAACTCGTTGGTCTTACAAGTCCTTAAATTCGATCACTTGAATAATTTATCATTTTAGTGCCTTTAAAAGAAAAAAAAATTGTTTTGATTTTGTTTTTGTCTCTTCTTTTATATCTTTTTTGTATTTTAACTTTATCTTTTATTGGTGTTTTTGTGTTTTTTGGGCCTTCTCTGATCATCTACTTCCACCTCTTAAATTTCATTTTTTGTTCCCATCATCCTAGATAATTTTTATATCATCCTAGATGATACATTCAATCCACTCATAACCTCTCATCTAATGGTTGATATGTTTTCTCTGGTTATCATCATCTTGGACAAAACTTTATCGTCCAAGATGATCTTATCGTATCATACTTTGCTTAGTGTGATCGGCCTGGATGATCCTCTTCGTCCTAGATAATGTTCTTAAATATTTGCTCAATTTATGAGAAATTAGCCCGTACAATCCACATGTTCATCCTGGATGATACACATGGAAATACGTTTAAACTCTTTAAATTTGGCTGGTACGATTAATTATTGATAATTATCTTAGACAATCCACTTGTTCGTCCAGAATGATACATGTGGAAATGCTTTAAATGTTTTTAAATTTGGCCAGTGTGATCAATTATTATGCATCATCTTAGATGATCCACCTAATCGGCCAGAATGATCTTCTTTTTTAACGGTCGTCTAGATTGATTCATCGGGACGATCGTCTGTCTCTTATCATCCCGGATGATATCTGATCATCCTAGATGACTTTACCGCCTTTTTGATCGATCGTCCTAGACATAATTATTGCAACCGATCAGCCTAGATGATTTTGCAATCATCTTGGGCGATCAGGTCATTTCTTTAAAAATTGAGGCTTTCAATTAGTGTTTCTCACACATTTCCTCTTCATCCCTCTTTGCTCTTACTTCCCTTCTTTTTTCCTGATTATGGCCGTCATAAAGAGGTCTCGCATGCCTTTTGGAAGCTCATCAAAGGAAAATATGGACCCTAATTTCACCAAGGCAATTTACCAAGCTGCCTATTTGAGGTACAAATTAATGAGGATCACTGTATCCTGGACTGTCAACCCGTACATTCTTTCCTATCATGTCCTTGATCTGTTTGCTCACACTACCCCCACCTTCCTCCTTTATCTCATTGTCCCTTTCAATTCAAAATTACTTTTGAATTTTACGCTAACCTTCATATAAATTCCTCTTTCATGGCTCTCCAGTCCTATATGAATAGACATCCCATAAAAATCACATATCAGGACTGTCAAGAGCTTTCGCAACTTTTTACCATAGGGGAACAACTCCACGCCTTGTGTTCTAATCTTAACTATGGCTGGGCTCCATCCAACCACTTTCTAAGAAACACTAATGCTCACTTTCATGTTGGAGAGTCTAGTACCTTACTCAAATATGCTAGTATAATCCAACATATCCTTCGCACCTCAATTCTTCCAAAAGCAGGTGATCACGCTCATATCACTCCACTTTTTTCGATCATCACTTTTTACTTTTTGGTCCATCATGAATTTAATGTCACAAATTTGATTTTTTTCTATATTGTGCATTTGACTAGTATTCGAGATCCAGGATATAGGAGGAAGCTAAATCTTATCCTAGGACATATCATTGCCTATGTCTTAGAAGCAAAATACAACCTCCAATATCCTGCCCCACCAAATTTTTAGCCAACCTTCTACTAAAAACCTTCTTCCATGTTCTTCACAGTACTCATCTCCACCCGGGGCGTGAGGAAGCTGAGGAACCTGAGGAGAAGGCAGCTCTTGCACTTGTTCCTACACCTGCTCCGCTCCGCTCTGCCAGTACTCTTAGCTGGATCAGCTAGTGGAGCGATTCAACCAATGGGAGATATGGTTTGAGACCTATATTGTTCTGCAGGAGCAACAACATACTGAGGACGTTGCTTATTTTGAATCCTACGTGGCTCACCAGCAGTACCAACACGACCAAAATATGACTTGGCTTGGGGAGTAGTTTGTGACTCTTTCCATTTACTTTCAACCACATCCACCACCACCATCTCCTCCTTCGGATGATCAGGGGTTGTCTTTCTTTTAGTCTATTTTCATTGTTTTAGTCTTCTCCTATTTTTTTAGTTTTTGTGTTATTTTTCTTTTTCCATCCACCTTTTTGTTATATCAAAAGGGGGAGTGGCTATACTAGTTTGTACTGTTCTAGTGCATTTTTATTATTCTAGTTTGTTATATTTTTATGTTAGTTAGTTAAACTATTTGAACTATATTTGTTTCTTCACCTGTTTCCATTAAAATTGCTTTGAACTACTTCAATTATTTTTTGTGTTTGCCATCATTAAAAAGAGGGAGATTGTTACGAATCTGATTTAAGGGAATATGATTTTTATGATAGCAAACACTTCTGCTTCTCTAAGACTGCATTGCCTACTAATAATCTAGGTCTACAAGATCAAACTGCAATTTAAACCAGCTCAAGATTAGGTAGAGTAGGTATGAGTCAGTTTGTAAACTTTTTTGTTTCTTGAGTCTATTATAAACGATGTGACTCCTGATTATAAGTAACCTTGCACACACACACTTGGGGAAATTTTTTTGACTATTTTTAGAGTTTTTTATTTTTGGTCACATTATCCGGGATGATCCCAAAATTGGCCTGGATGATCAGTTAAAAATAAAAATCCTAATTAGGTCATCCTGGTTAAAGCATCCGTTATTAAGCATATCATCCTGGACAATATTTGTATCGGCTGGGACGATATGCTCAAATCATAAAGAATCAACCGTCAGATCTATTTAGGTATTGTTTATTTTTTGACATCGTCCAAGACATCGTTCAGGACAACATCCTAGATGATGCAACATAATTATGTCTAAATTAATCTGGTAATTAAGGAAAGCAATTAAGGTAGGATCGACCGAGATGAGCAGTTCAAAAAACCTTAGTTATTCCTGGATGATCAACATCGGCCAGCTTCTATTCAGGGTGATGCTCTGGACAATTTGTACGGATTTAAACTAATCATTTAGGATGATCGTGAGATTGGACTAGACGATCAAACGAATTTTCCATCATCCAGACATCCATTCAGTGTGATTGTTTGGATGATAATTAATAATTTATACTAATCATATAGGATGATATCTTATCAACATGGACGATATGAACAAAAACCTTCTGATCATCCTAAATCGTCCTGGATGATTGAGCTTAATTTACACTGATTGTACAGGATGATATTTATATCATCGTAAATGATAAAGTCAATTTGTTGCAATTAAGAGTGTTGACCCCTATACCTTAAACTAAAAGAAAAAAGAACAAAAGTGGCAGATCGAGCAGCGCACGGGTTGATACGACACATCATTTGAAGGGTCAAATGACCTTCGAATGCCAAATGGATGGTATCGCTACGATCAGGACACTAAACTCTACTGGGTCCAGGCTCCTCGAAATTGAATCGGATGAGATCAGTCAAAAGTGACAACCGACACCCGAAATTAAAGCACGAGACTGATCAAATGATCCCGGATCGACGAACAGACTTCATCGTTGCATCCAGAATATTGTCAACCTATGAAAATTACATTTTTTTTAATCCATTTGGAGTATCTAGATTAGTGGCACAAATCCCAATGTAACACAAAGATGCATATATCGAGGAAAGGGGGCCTCGAAGATGCTCGGACGACGTCCGAAAGACAAGCGGAAAGTGCCATTGCGTCCGGAACGTTATCGACATTCAAAAAATATATTTTATTTGATAAATTTGGATCATCTGACATGGTGGTGAATTTTTATTTGATGCAAATATGATATAAAGGCCTGTGTTACGACGAAAACAAGGCCTCGAAGATCCTCGAACGACAAGAAGACAGTGCCGTTGCATCCGGAACGTTGTCGACATTCAGAAAATATATATTATTTGATAAATTTGGATCATCTGAGATGGTGATGAATTTTTAAGCAATTCAAATATGATATAAAGACCTGCGTTATGATGGAAACGAGGCCTCAAAGATGCTCGAACGACGTCTGATCGACAAACGGACAGTGCCATTACGTTCGAAACGTCGTCGACCTTTACTATATATATTTTATTTAATAAATTTGGATCATCCGAGATGGTGGTGAATTTCTAGGAGATGCGAATATGTTATAAAGGTTTGCGTTACGATGGAAACGAGGCTTCGAAGACGCTCGAACGACATCGGATCAACAAACGGACGGTGCCATTGCATCCGGAACGTCGTCAGCATTAAGAGTCTACATTTTATTTGATCAAATTGGATCATTTAAGGTAGCGTAGTAAATTTTAAAAATGATTTAAATATGTTGCAAAGGCACACATTTCGAGGGAGATTAGCCTCGACTATCATCAAATAATGTCCGATTACAAAACGGACTGTGCCATTACGACCGAGACATCAGCAATACCTTAAATGCACTATCAATTTATCTAATGTCTATGTTCGACAAATTTGACACATTAAACAAGACAAATTGCATGAGAATCAAGAAAATGCGCAAATCGAGATGCTTTCAGATTGATTGGAACATGGCTGTCAACCTAATTAATGTTATTACTAATTATGGTAGGGCATCATTAAGATTGCTAATTATTGTTACCAAAAATCAACAAGTTAAAATGAAACCTCAAATCTCATTAATTTCATTACCTCGTCTATATCCAAAAAAAAAAAAAGCTGCACGAATCCTCTACTAAATCCCTTAAAATCTGCTGATGGCCTCGATTGGAAGAGCAACCCCCTCGTCAAAATGAGAAGGAAACTAAAACTTTGGAGTTCGACTGCATTCACACGTTAAGAAAAAAATTCATCCGGCTGAATACAAGTTCTCCTCTTTATTTCCTTTCTCTGTTTTCTCCCCTCAGCTCGTCTCTCCTCCTACACCAGCACCCTCACAATCTTCTCCAAGCGGAAGTCTCCCACCGGCTGGAGCAGTTTCACTCTCCCTATCTCCCACCATCTCTGCTCTCATGTTTAACAGGCCATGAGCAGAACCCACACTCATGATGGCAAAATCTCTAATCAAGACACCTTTGGGGATGACTATCTCAGTCCCTATCATTTCTCCTTGGAGAATAGATAGAGCAGCAAAAATACAAACCATTCCAGCAGCCCTCTTCCCATCGGATCTACACATCCGAACTCAGATGCATCTCACATGAACGTCCCAACGCCTCCTCCTACCTTTTACTATGACAATTGCTGTCCAAACACACAAGCCAGAACTTTCGTCACCTTCCTGTTTGCATCTACTTCTTAGGCCGACTAACCTCATGCAGCATCCGTATCCACCTACAGCTCCACTCACACTCTCAAACTGAACACCTGGCTGGCCTCCACTATGCTCCAACTCCAAAATAAGAGACCTTCCAGCATAGGAAACTCAACTGCAAGGGCGGCTAGCACTTTTATCACGAGACTTTCTAGATTTAAGTGGCAGCACATTTAATAAATTTGATGAAAGTGAAGGGGTTTTCTGAGATGGAAATCTTAAAATCCTCACGTTTGTTGAACTAGAGAGTGTGGCATGGAACTTCAAGTCTAATAAAGTTCTTGGTGAAGGACGTTTTGGAATAGTTTATCAAGGCATGGCTTGATGAGAAGACTCTTACTCCAACAAAGAATGGGATTTATATTATTGTTGATATCAAAACAAAACAAAAATCTGAGAGAATGCATGACATGGTTCGGTGGAATGGCAGTCTAAAATAAAGTTCTTAGGAAGAATTTCACATCCCAACCTTGTCAGGCTCTTGGGATTCTGCTGGGAGGATGACAAAATTTCTCCTTGTATATGAATTTATGTCAAAGGGGAGCTTAGAAAGTCAACTCTTCAGAAGAAGCATAGCTCTGTAAATTTGGGCTAGCAAAGCAAGAATTCAACAAGGAGGCAGCCACTTGCATCATAAAGAAGATCAAAGCAGCTGATGGTGCTACTATGATGTAGTAATAAAACATACGATTTTATTTTAATGCTATAAATTAAAATTTTAAATGACTCTTCCTGCATTTTCAGCGATTTGATGTGTTTGTATTCTTCTGGATTTGTTTCAAAGAAGAACTTTATTTCAGTTAAAAAAAGAGAGAGAGGAAAGCTTGCAAAAAAATAAGAGAGAAGAAAAGAAAGTAAAAAAAGGAAAGAAAGAGAAAAAAAAAGAAAATTTCAAATTTTAGAATGCTCATTTCGACGCATGTGGCGCGACAAAACGACCACATATACACGCTTTACTTAGCGTGGTGGGAGGAAGTGCATCGCGACGCTTGTGACGAAGCGGGTTATCACCCAATATCTGTTCTTTGAAGTTTGTATCGCCACGGATTTCCCTGCCTATACACGCTTTTATTAGTGTGGTGGGATGGGAACCCGGTGCAATGCATACGAAGAAGCGGGGATACCCATAAGTACCCGCTTGCGGGGAAATAACTATTTTTTTCTTACAAAATATTTTCAAAATACTCATACAAGCTTTTCTTAGTGTGGTGGGGGATCAAAAAATACACGGCCACGGTGTCCTCGAAAGAGGGCATCTACCATACACGCTTTTCTTAGCATGGTGGGAAAGGCCCAGTTTTTTGTAGTTTTCTCCTAAACGAGGGAGACGCCGAAAGGCTGCCGAAATTTCGGGTGAACATAATGCTATATTTGGACTTAAGTGAACTCAAACTCAAATCATAATTTGAACAATTTGGACATTAAATTGCACTTGCAAGGACTACAGGGGACTCGAATGAAGGGAAGAGGCTCATCTAAAGCCTGAATTGAACTTGAACTCAGACTGTGACTTGAACTTGGACTTGCACTTGGACTGGGACTTGAACTCGAAATTGCACTCGGACTTGAACTAAATGGACTTAAATAAATTCAAACTAATTTAAAAAATTTTGAAGCTTGATTTGGACTAAAGCAAAATGATAACAATGAACTTGTAAATAATCATTAACATGAAACAAATATATAATGCAATTACATGTTCATAATTGATTCAATTGGCTATTAAAGAATCATCATTTCATTTGAATGTAAATCTTAACAAGCAAAGTGAAAGAAAATTACATAAGTTAATGATTTGATTATAATTCCATGGTATGAGTTTTTGGGTCAACCTAATTGACTCATAACATGGGATTTGATTCATCATTGAGCAAAGTTCATTGAATTACAAAATTTGTGATGAGCTATCTACAAATCATCATGCATGTTGCAAACAACATGTAGAGGAAAGGAGTATAACTTTCCTACAAGAAGAGAGTTATACATAAATGATTTGCAAACTTTGGCATGGAAATAACAATTGAGTTGCAAGGATTATTGCAATCGAAATGAAGATTGATGAATAAGCTACATTCATCATGTAAATTATAATGAATTTTTGAATCAAGGAAATGAGGAATGTAGCTTGTTTATAAGGAGCACAAAATTTTGAAGGTATGTTTTTATCATAAAGCCATCATATGATGACTTTAGAACAAGCGTAGAGTGATTATTGCAATCATAATTATTCAAATAGGGATCAAATGAAATGCTTGTCAGTAACAATACAAGAACTTTCAATTGAATATTATGATAGCCACTTTGGTCATTTAAGCTCATCCAAATGAATATCATGCAAGCAAATGAGGATTGATGCACAATTTAATCATGAACCTTAGCATGATGTCTTTGGATGACTATACTTGACTTGAAAAGTGTCATATGGATTGGAATAAAAATATTGATGATAATATCAAATGCCTTACACTTTGTTATAAATCACATTTGAAGGACAAGAACTTGCAAGTGTAACTTATTTGCAAATAATGAGAAGATTGTGGAGGATATGATTTGGTCATAAAGTCATGGCTTGAATTCTTTGTAGCTTGATAATAGGTTTGCAACATTAATTTATTTCTAAGAAATGATCAAGATGGGCATGTATAGTTTGATCAAAATATAGATAAATGTTGCAAACCATATAGAGACAATATTGAAGGATTATCACATATGTATTCATCATTCAAGCAAGTACATTACCCTCCTACAAGCTACTACAAAATCTCTTCAAGAGTACAACACAATGTTCACAAATGAATACATAATATGTGTAGAAAAGATGACGATACCCTGTGGTTGGTCAATGAACACATTAGAATAAGAAGACTAAAGCTGTTATAATCTCCACGACAACCATGTGGGGAGATACAATAATCCCTACTATCTCCACTTGCAGAAACCATGAAAGAGAAAGGTACTATGAGATAAGCATGAAGGAATGAAAATGGTACAAGATAATACAAATTATCCATGAATGACTATCAATGATCTGCAATACATACAATCTCTCTACGAATACAGATGTATGTATAACATGCCATCTATGGGTAGATGCAGAAAGACTTCAGTAAATGCAGTATCCTGAAGTCAATTCCAGTCTGTGAAGGAAAACATCTGCCTACCTACATGCAACAGTGGCGGATGTACTACATGAGCTAAATACCACAACAAAGTGCATAAAGAATACGACAGATACAAGCTCCCACGAGCTTCTGCTGGAGCCCAGCTATGAATATTATATACAATATAAGAAAAAATGCCAAAGAACTACAATGGATGCAAGCATCTACAATAAAGCAAAAGACTCGTTAGTGCACTACAATCTACCTACACAAATCATGCACGTAGTGCACGACAACCTACCTGTACAAAGCAGCAAATAACTGATTCAAAAGCTGCTATGCTATACCACCGGATCTGCAACATTCATACAAGCAAACAGAATGCGTCCACAACCTACAACGCCATGCCACCGGATCCGCAACATTCATATAAGCGGATAGAAGGCGTTCACAACCTACAACGCTATGCCACTGGATCTACAACACTCATACAAGCAGATATAAGGCGTTAACAATGTTTAAAATAAATACCCCTACACGTGCACTATAATTTGTATACACATAGGTACAGTAAAAGGGGGTATATAATCAAGAACCCGCATGGGCCCCAGCAAGCGTGTTATTGTTACACACCCTGACGTCTAGGGATGCTGCGCGGGTTATTAAATTTGAACCCGATCCTCTTAAGCAGGTATAAAGGAGTAGACAATGTTCAATTATAAAATTCTCCCAAACGCCCACATGGGCCCCGGCGAGCGTATTATTGGTACACACGTGATGCCTAGGGATGCTGCACTGGTCGATAAGTGAATTCTAGTTTGAACCTGATCCTTCTATATGGATCAATAGATGTCGACAGGGTTCGAACCTTCAAACAAACACATGGTTGTGGGAACTGATGTATTTGTTTCAATACATTCATATTAGGCCTTCAAGGCCTACAATTAAAAGAATTCACTAAACAAAAGGTATGAAGCCTACGAAACTAGATCCTCCTAAGTAGATAAATAGGAGTAGATAGGGTTCGAGATATCGGATAAATATGCAGTTACGAAGTTGACCAGAATATTTATTTTATACATTTATATTCGGCCTTCAAGGCCTTCAACAAAGAAAATTCATGAACAAAGGCATAAAGCCTACGAGAAACCCGATCCCCTATTGGTAAGTCGATAGGGTCGACAAGGTTCAATCAAATAGAAATGATCATCAAACACCCCGATGATGGCCATGTTGAACGCTAATCTCAACCATAGGGGTTCACAAATATTTTTAAATGACCTCCAAGCTCCACCCAAAAATCCAAAATTCCATAAATCCTAAAGTCCAGATATTTAAAGCTAAAATAAATCCATCAATCACTCAAAGAAAAATTCATCCACCCTCCACAACAATTTGTTGGGGTGGACAAATTAAAATTTACTTCAGCTCATAAAAGAGCCAAATGCCTAGTCAAAAATATCACTAGGATCCATATTCTCAAACCAATCTCCTGCTAGTAAGGACGTGGTACGTGTCCTCTAACCGACAGTTTTTTCGCCAAATGGCACCGCAGGATAAATAGTTACGACGACCCGGGGCCCTCTGAACCGAGTGGTTTTGCCACCAAATGGCACCACGATATACTGGTTATGGCCAGAGCCAATACGTTCCTTATTGGCATCAAATCTTTGAGATATGAATCAATAGGATATGATTGATAGGGCACAAAGCTTTCTGCAAGCTAAGGTGGATTCAAATTTTTTCCCTTAGATAAACATTCACCCAGGTCTACAAGGTCCCCTTGGACGAAGCAACCCATGGATGCCGATAAGGATCCTTCTGTCAGGTTGGGTCGACTACCTCCTCTGACTAAGTAGACCAGGGACCATGATAGCTCAGGATGACGGAACCATGGGATCTTGATCGGCCACATCATCCATTTCCCCACCATCCGCTTTAAGTGTAAGATGGTGCAATTTTTATTTAAATATCAAATCTTCCAACCCAAATTCCAAATCCAAAAACCCAATTCTTTAATTCCCAAATCCAAATCCAGTTCTCCAATCTCAAACCCATTGCTGCTATAATATGCCAGATAACACATATTCTCTATATGTATCTGATTGATGACTAGCCTTAATCGAAAGTTCTCTCTCGTTATCGAGAGGGGTAATTAACTATAGGGGCTTGCGCCTATAGGAAACCAGAACTCAGATCATAAAGTCTTCATAAAATGAGGGAGAAATCTCTGGGTAGTGTCTTATCTACAAAACCATCTGCCTTCCAAAATTTACCTCGAAACTTATCCGTTAAAACTCCCTCGCCAAAATAAAAGCATAGTCAAATGAAAGAAGACGGAGGCCGGGGCCAAATTTTGGGAGCCCACAAAGAGCTATTCTGAAGCTCTTATATTTAAGACCTATTATTCTACCCAAGAGAGTATCTTTTGTTGTTGTTCTAACCTAAGAGCAAGCAAGGATCCGTCATCTTCTTCTCCAGTCATCATCCTTAGTTCCTTAGGGGCTCTAGAGAGTTCTACTTCAGCATCTGATCATAATTCTTTGCTTGCTTCAGGAGAAAACAAAAGGAGATGGGTTCTCTGCCTACTTCTGGAGGAAGCCAAAAGAGTTAGGTTCTCTACCTCTCTTGGGTTGGTGGAAATGAGGTTCGTAAAGCCTTCTCTGCTTTACTGGGGGAAAAATGAGAGACACTGAGTTTAGTACAATACTCAGAGGGTGCCTACGATGAGTGGACGTAGGTCGTGTTGACCGAACCACTATAAATTTTTAGGTTCTTTATTACTGTTTCCGCATTTAATTTCTGCACTTTGATTTCTGTGGTGAATCTTAGTTTTTATTTTAGGATTGTGTTTTGATCAAAAGATTTTTTAAAATACTAATTCACCCCCCGCCCCCTTGGTTAGCCTTGGGACTAGTTCATAAGGGCTTAACATCCCTGTCAAACTTTTAAGTGCCATCAGAGAACTTTCAAGTGGTACCCTTTAAGAGGTCCACAACACCCAGCAGTATCCATTGACTAAAATAGATGTAATTGACTGTCTAGCAAACTTTTTTTCTTTTTATATAGGTTGCATAGTCAAATTCTTTCCTTTATATCTTTCTTCTTTCAAGATTTCTTCCTTTAACTTATGTGAGATCTCCCCCTTTAAGTGTCTCACATATTATTCCTTGATTTCTCCTGCCTGAGCAGTTCAGGTATGGATTATTTTTTTGAGCATTCAGGTCTTCTGTAGTTCCTTCTCCTTTTGAGTTTTCTTAGTGGAGTAATCCATAGGGCATTATGGGGAACTAACTGTCCTAGCTATCCTCTTCTCCCCTGCAGTGGCACTGAGAGGGTGAAAGCGACTCCTTAGTAGAAGACTAGGAGGTTATCAAGTGGTTCATGAAATTAGAAATTGCACTTAGTTTCAAGGACAAAAGCAATGAGATATCCTAAGGAAGATTAGGCTTTCTTTTATGTGTAGGATCTCTAATGCATGTCAAATTTTCAAGATATCAGATTAATATATTAGCTACATTAAAATCAATTTGATCCATAATGTAGTAAGTAGCCAGAGAGAGAATAGGTGTAATGTTTATCTTATCACCAACCTTGGAATGATGGTGTTACAAAGAATGTCCTAGATAATTTGGGCATCCTAGAATAGAGTGTTGATGGGTTATATGGTATCTAACATTGGATTCCCTAAGAGTGGTGTTAGCATGTGTCCAATCAATGTCAGGAGTTGAGGATATAATGTGAATTTTCTCTCTAGCAGTAAAGAGGTATAGGAATTAATGAAAATTTTGATAAGTTATTTCTACTGCTTGCCTATTAACATCAGATTGGAGGATAGTACCCTCACTATTTATTCTAATATGGAAAAATATTCAAAAATTAGTTCAAAATTAAAGGGATAAGCAAAAGTAAGAATCTAAATGAGAGTGGTATGAGCAAAGAGGGGCAATTCTTAGAAGTTTAGATCCTCTTATTAGATGATTTTGGAGGGGGTCATGTCAGCAGTCTTATATATATATATATATATATAATAAGCCTCTTTATTAGTGTCCTCAGGAAATCTATGATCTATAGGGCATTAGGAGGAACTCTCAACGAGTGCACGAGAATGCTTTCCTCCCGCCATTTAAAGATGGACAGATCAAGAGAGAAGGGAAAAGGTCTGAAAGAGATTAAGTGAAGGAAAATGTTAAACTCCCCCTATTTAAATAGAAATCAACCAAATCATATAGTACAATTGTGGGATCATACTGAATGATCTAAAGTAATAAATTCGTCCAATCTGATCCAGTCAAAAAATTAGTCTCATCATATAGTATAATTAGAAGCATACTAGACGATTATAGACTAAATTGATCATATAGTATAAACAGGTATTTGTATAGTACAATACAATATTAAATATTATACTGACCAAATTCAATTCGCTCAATGGCTACTTCCACGTGGATCGAGTAGTATGAAGTTGGTGTCCATACAGTACAATCATTAATAATTGATGAACATGAGCCAATGGATACACTGTGATCAGATATGTAATGATAATTGTTAAGATCAAATAGTATGATATAGATCATACAATGCGATGTAAACAAAAATCATAAATGGGGGTTGATGATCAGGAAAGCTCCATTAAGGAAATTATAAATCAAATCATAATAAAATATAAAACAAAACAAAACAGAAATCAAGCACTCAAAAAATACACAACAAACATCAAATTTCCATTTTTTATTTATGAATCCAATCAATTGTAGTAAATGATAATTTTACCTTATCATTATATTAAAAACTCAATAAGAAAATCATATCCAACCCTAAAACCCATCAAGGTTAGAAATTTGAATTCCGTTCAACCTAGCTCAAGCTCCTTAAGCCAAAATCTACTTCATAAAATATAATAGAGAGGAAATGTGCTCTTTTTAAACTTCTTTTTAGAAATACATCTAAGAGAATAGCATTGCAAAGTGATGAATCATGAATTGTGATTTTTAAATTCAAGTGTAGATGATATAAATTGGCACATGGATTCTTATAAGATTTAAACATTTGAAAGAAAGAGAAGCTAACTCATTATGGGCTCATTTTGTACATCTTGATCAATTTTTGGCACACTTTGCACATTTTTTAATTTTTTATACACTTTGTGCTTCTTTCAATTTTGGCATAAATTAAGTATATTTTCAAATTTTGGCTCATTTTGTGCATCTTTTCATTTTCCAAAACTTGATTCCTTTCTAAATCTTTAAAAACTCTTAGATGTGAGATTATCATCTAAATATGAGAGAAGAAAAACTCATTATGTTATATAAGAATGAGTAAACCAAACAATAAAACTTGATCCATATGATATAGGAAAACATCTTCATTAATAAAAATTGAAGTAGATTCATTGCCTTGCAAAAATATACATTTGCTATAGAGAACTGAAGAAGATGAAGCAAATCTCTATTTTTAGGTCCAATTTTTAATTTGAAATAGATTTTGATTCAAATAAAAATTACGCCACTAGAAGAGTTAGAAGAAGAGAAATAATCATCAAATTTTCTTCATTTAACTTTTTTAGAGTCAATCACTGCTTACATAATATTAAGCAAAAAATAATGTAATATTTCCATTTAAAAAAAAAATCCAACTACTAAAATGAGTAGTAATCTTATTCTTAATTAAAAAAAAAAAAACAAGCATATGCATGAAAGAAAAAAATATAAAACACTAAATAATAAATTATAAAATAAAAACATAATAATCAGATTTCAGATTTTTAAAGCATCCAATTTCTAGCATGAATATCTATTACTCCTAATCTTGTTATTAGAGTGCTAAAGGTTTTTAAGGTCAGTGATTTTGTAAAGATATCTACAAGTTGATTTTCATCGGCTACATGATGTAGCTCCTTTTCACCTTTGGTGACATGGTCCCTAATGAAATGGTGTCTTATGTTTATGTGTTTGGTCATGGAGTGCTGAATTAAATTCTTTGAAATACAGATAGCACTAGTGTTGTCATATAAGATTAGAATGGTGCCTATAGGTAGTCCTAAATCCAAAATTTATTTCTTTAATAAAAAGACATGTGTCACACAACTTCCTAAGGCTATAAACTCTACTTCAATAGTGGACAGGGCTATGGAGTTCTATTTTCTACTAGACCAGGAGAATAAAGATTGTTCTATAACTTGGCAGGTTTTAAAATTGTTCTTCTTATCAACCTTACATCCTATAAAGTATGAATTAAAATATCCTATGATTTTAAATAGATATCTGAGGATTCTCTTAACAGTAGTCAAGTTATAGGACAATTAGATGTCTTCTTATAGTCTAGAAAGGTGTTATGCATAGGATACTAGATGCTTAAGTTTTGAGTTCCTAAGAGATATCTGAGATTCTCTTAACAATATTCAAGTGAGATTCTTTGGATTAGCCTAAAATCTAGCACATAGACAAACACTAAATATAACATTAAGTCTACTAGAAGTCAAGTAAAGAAGAGATCTAATTATTCTTATGTATTTATTTTAATCAACTAATTTTCCATTTGTGTCCATATCTAACTAAATTGTAGAGCTCATGGGAGTGTTAATTTCCTTAGCCTTATCCATTTCATATTTCTTAAGGACGTCCTTAATATAATTTGATTGAGTAAGGAAAATTCCATCATCCTTCTCCCTTATATTAAATCTAAGAAAATAGTTTAGTTCTCCCATCATACTCATCTCAAACTCCTTACTCATTATTTTAGAAAATTCATCACATAGGTATTTATCAAAGGATCCAAAAAAAAAAAATATTATCATCATAAATTTGGGCAATGAGTAGTTCTTCTCCTACCTTTTTGAGAAATAGGGTGGTGTTTATGCTCCCCTTAATAATGGTTCTATCTAGTAGGAATGCGCTTATTATTTTATACTATGCACTAGGAGCTTGTTTCAATCTATAAAATATTTTTTTTTTTTAATTTGAATACATGATTGAGAAATTGTGAATTTCCAAAGCCTAGTGGTTGTTCAATATACACATCTTCTTTTATTACCCCGTTTAGAAAGGAACTTTGAACATATTTGAGTACAATTTGATTCCCCTAAAGTAGGCAAAAGCTAGTAGCACCCTTGTTGCTTCTATTATAGCTACAAAGGTAAAGGTTTCTTCAAAGTTAATCTCTTCTATTTGGTTGTACCCCTTAGTCACTAGTCTTGCTTTATTTCTTACCACTACACCATAGTCATTCATTTTATTTTAGAAAACCCAATTTATTTCAACAGCACTATGGTTCTTAGGTCTATAAACTTGCTCCCAAACATCATTTCTAACAAATTAATTCAATTCTTCTTATATAGTTAGGATCTAAAATTCATCAGATAGAGCTTAATTTATATTTATAGGTTCGATCATTGAGATAAAGGTAGAGTGGTTAACTTCTTTTCTAAGTCCATGCCTAATTCTAACACCTTCAGATAGATCTTAAAAGATTAGTTCTTCCAGATGACTTAAAGAATATCTTCATTCTTTAGGCATATTCAATGCAATTTAGATCAAGCATATAAATATTATTAATTCTTTTTCCTTACAGAATAGTATTTCCATTTAAACTAATCATAAAGCTGGTAGATAAAAATTTTATGCTGAAGCTTTTATCACATAGTTGGCTAATGCTAAGCAAATTATATTTAAAGTCATATACCAATAAGACATTTTTAATAATGATATTTTTTTAGTTGCCAATTATACCTTATCCAAACACCTTCCTAGTGGTGTTATCTGCAAGTATTTCCTTGCCCCCTGCCCTGGTCTCTAGCGTGACCATTATCTAGGTACCAGATACTCTTATAGGGTCTTTTGTGAGAGCAGCCCTACAAATTAATTAGAGATTATATTTGGGAAACCAAATATGTTTGGGTTCCACCATATGTGTTGATGGAAGAAATTCTTGTATATTATGCTGTGATTTAGATAGTTTTGGCCTCCACACTAAATGTGTTTTGTGATGGATAATGAAAGTGGGGTATACATGTCCTAGCATGCCACAAGAAAAGCACCTAACTCCTAGTAATGGATTCACTAGTCCATGTGGGTTTTGGTGCCTCTTCTTAGGTTTAGATTATGCATGCTATGGTGATGAGTTGTTTTCTTTAGGAGTAGTTAACTTTCTTGCAAAATTTTTTTGGCACATTCAAGAATGAAATTAACAACTTTTATTGCACTCTCCCAATTATCAACTTCATCTAAACATGCCTTTAATTCTTTAATTGAATTTTCTAAATTAACATGAAATTCGTTCAAGGAACCATGTTCAACAGTTATATCAAGATGCTTTTTGTTTAATGCGTCTAATTCATTAAATTAGACTATATGATTGTTATCCAAAGTAGAGTGATCTTTCCTAAGGCATTCATACTCCTTTTGTATGTTTAAAAAATTAGAATTAAGGCCTGCATACATTTTCTTGAGCTTTCTATATGCATTATGATTTTTTTTAGAAACTTTAAATAATTCATTATAAGAAATCTCACATACATCCTCTTAATAAGAATGATCAAGATGATTATATGTCATTAAGTATAAGTTGGTTACCTCCTCTTCTGATTTTATCTCAGATAAGTTAGAAGCAAAGTTTCCCTAGAAAGCCTTCTGAGTCCATTGCTTTCTCTTTTTGAATTTAGCTTTTTCTTCGCCCTTCTCCTTGATTGGGTGAGCTTTAAGATTTGGCTAATCAGTTCTCATGTACCATGGCTTCCTGCATTCAAAATAGATGACATTAGAAGATGCCTTAGAATTTTTATTAAATTTACCTTTATTTCATTACTAATGATGCTTTTGCTTTTTCTTTAGAAAGCTTTAAAATGACTTATCATCAGTGCTATGTCATCATCGTCTTCAGGCATAAAATTTTCACTATAAGAATTAGTAGCCATTAAGGCAACATTTTCTCCATTCTTTTCTCACTAGTATTAATCTGTATTTGACTTACTCCTTGCTCGTATGAAATCAGTGATCAAAGTATATTATCAATTGAATAAACATTTAAATCCTTATATTTAGTAATAATAATTATTTTGGCATTATAGGAACTAGGTAGACAACATAAAATTTTGTTAACTTTTTTAGAATTTGTAAGCTCTTTATCTAAAGCATACAGAGATGTGATAATTTCTATGAATCTAATATACATTTCAGAAACTGACTAACTAGGGCTTTTGTGAAATAATTCATAATCATAAAGTAGAATATTTAACCATGATTATTTCACTTCATTAGTTCTTTAATAGGATGTGTAGAGTTTTTCCCAAATGTCTTTATAGGTTGAGTAAGTAGATAAATAAATGTAATCTTTAGATTTTTAATGCATAAAAAAGATGTTTAAATATTTTGCATTTATTGGGCTAAAATTTTATCCCCAATGCTCCATTCAAAAAAAAAGTTATTCAGTTTTAATGTCATTTACAAAACAACAAGGTGTAGAATACACATGCAATAATATATAGATTGCAAGAAAGTAAACATGCAAATTTTCTAAAAATCCAAAGGAATGTAATCAAATTATAGTGGTCTTGTGATTTAATTTCCTTTAACAATATTACAATTTCAAAAGTTATCTATTGATCATTTCTCAAAAAATCTCTAAAACTTAGTTTCTTAATCCTGCTCTGATACCACTTGAAGGTTTGCAGAGGTTGTGAGACCTTAAAGAATAAGCCTGAGGCTAATTAAGAGGGAGGAGTAAAGTTGTAATTTAAAATTTTCTTTAACAAAATGAAAATCTTATTATATTTTCTCAATATCTAAAAAATAAAAAATTTTGCCCCTTGATGCATAAGCGAATTAATTTCATGATAATAAAAAGATCATACTTTTATACGACATAATTAATCACGAAAAAAAAAGTGCAAAAAAATATAAAAACAAACACACCATAATTTATAGTTTGGTCCAACCTGACCTACGTCACTCCTTTTTCCCCCACATCAAGGCAGAGAAGCCCTTGTAAATCATTTCCACCAACCTAGTGTGGTAGAGGACCTTACTATTTTTCACCCTCCTGGTGAAGGTAGAGAACCTTGAATCATTTATATCCCTTCTAGAGATGGTGAAAAACTAAGAATACTTTTTCTCCATCATGGAGATGGCAGAAAAACATGACCTAGTACTGTAGAATGTCTCCCTATAGCCACTAAAGAATCAAGGCAGAAGCTTGAAGAAGAAATGGAAGAACCTTTCTTGGAGTAACCATTTCAATCCCTCATAGCTCTCTCTCAGAAATAATGCTTTTTCTCATCTCTCCCAAAGCACTCCTTAACTCCCTCTTTATGCTGCCTCTCAAGACGCTTAGCAATAAAAAGTCTCATAAAATAAGACCAAGTGAGAATTTAAATAGAGAGCCTCTAAAAAAGCCCTAAATTTTAATATGTCGACCCTCATCGTCCACTTCAATCCATGATCCTTCTGTATGATTAGTTCAAAGTACTCCTGTCAATATTATACGAGGAGACAGACCGTATCCTATCAGCTCAAAGAGATGAACTGATCGACCAGGATGATTAAGAGCATCATCAAGTATGATTAGTCCAAACCAACACTTTTAGATAGTATGAAATGTATTGTCATGTAAGATCTATTCAAGAGTTTGTACTGATCGTCTAGTATGATAGTCAATGATAAAATTATCATCACATAGAGAACTTGGTTCATACTATATAAAATTTGGGGGTCACCTTGTACGATTAGTTAAAAACTATAGAATTTCATCTTGGATGCTAGGTGACAATAAATTATCATCCCATACATTGCTTGGGTCGTACAATATGATCATCATCAATCATAATTTGATTGAACAAATTAACCATAATTGTTTCCCCAGTCACAGGATCAATTTAGCATGATTGTCATATATCGTATAGTACGATACATATCATAAGGTATAACTAAAACAAAATTTGAATTATAAAATATTATGTAAATTATGATTGGCGACTATTTTAATGATTACAATGGATTATCATGAACAATAAGGATCTTCTAGTATGATTGGCTTCATCAATCACAATTAACAGATGTGTCCTAACTAATGATTTTTTCAATTAAATGATCATCCAATACGATGTAAAATCGTATAGTATTATTAGTTCAAAAAACTCATTTTCTTCCTAACTCACTAACTCACCCTCTTGAGTGTATGTGTGCAAGGTTACTCTGCTTTAGGATCCACCACAATACATGATTGACTCAAAAAGGATAAAAATTACATAATGACTAAATATATAGACTTTGATCATAATCTACCCCATCTTGTGTTGATCAAAGTTGTAAGTGAATAGTGGACCTAAAATGTTAGTGAGCAGGGCAAAATAAATATGCACTAAACACAATTATTAAGAGATAACAGAGTAGAAAATCAAAAATATTTGTTATCATCAAAATCATTAGACTTGGATCTATATTTGCAACATCTCTGCTCCACCCCATACACAGCCCCCTTACTTTCACCCCGCTCTAATCGCCTGCGTCTACAAGCCTGCTTCCCACCCATGGCTAGTAACCTTCGCAAACAACTGTGCATGGATTCGAACTGAACTCCTTCCACAAGAAATCTCACACCAATCCACTAGGTTGTGAAGCAAAGTTTTCTAAAATTGTTATTATTATTTTTTCAATAATCGGTCATAGAATATTAAAATTAATAATTAATTTAAAATAATGTTAGTTAATTAATGAATTTAATTATTTAATTTAATTTAAATTTCTTAATTAGTAAATGAAATTAATTAATTATTTAATATTAATTTGTTAAGTTAAAGATTTAATAAGTTAATTTGAACTGGTTATTTATTTATATTATTAATTAATTTGAATTGTTAATTAGTTAATTAGTTAATTCTTTTTTTTGAAATTATAATTTTTTTTTCAAAATTTTAAAATCTGCTGGAAAAATCGCTGAAAATTTGTCAAAAATATTTCATCGGAAATCCACATGAAATCCTTTAAAAGTCCATTGGAAATTCACCAAAAATATCTTGTGAGCCGTAAATTCTTGTGAATTCCCAGAGTAAAATATATGCTTGAACTTTCGTCTATAATTAACATTTTTCTAGTTGTGGTCATTCTGGCAGATTAACTTTAATTTTTCAAGATCAAGTAATGTGCCAATGAAATTAGAACAATTTTTTTTTCAATATGATTGATGTCAAGATAGAGTGGTAGTAAACTATATTCCTAATAAGGTAGCTTCAAGAAAATTAATTTTTTTCTTCCAAATTTGATATTAAATTAACTCTACATTGCGCCCTCTTTTCAAGCTTTTAGATTTGCCAAAAGAAAACTGAATATTTTGTAATTATTGTAAAGTATAACTACCAGTATTCTTTTAAAGGTGCTTTACAAATCTCCTCTATGTTATCAAAGTATTTTTTTGTCACAAAATAAGTGGATCTCTGGTAGACAATGACGATGACCCCTATAGGAGAATTTTTTCTATATGTATAATTATAAAGACTTTATATTTTTGGCACAACAAGGGCAACGAATCTTTCTTTTCTACTTCAATAAGAAAGCATACTATAAGCCAAAAAATCATTTCTTATCCATATTTATACAACACATAATTAAAGGTTGACCATAGGCTGCATCATATGATTTCACTCCATGCCATAATTAAAGCAACTCATTTATCAATGGTTGGAGATAAACATCAATATTATTTTTTAGACTTTCCCCCCAAGTATAATAGTAGAGAGAATAAAAGAAGTTTGTTTCATTACAATCCAACGAGGCAAGTTAAACATAACAAAAAGTTTCTTTTAGATGTTGTATATACTACTCATAATTGTAAATGAATTAAACCCATCACTTGCTAAAGCAAGATGAACATTATGTGGTTCTGAAGAAATAAAAGGGTATTTATAGTCAAAGGATTTTATAGGCTTCTCCATCAACTAAATGGCACAACAAATCATATGTATTTCTCTATTTAGCATGCCAAATCATCTCTTTGACAATATTTTTATGTTTTAAACAATCTTTGAAGTCTAGGAATCAATGGGAAGTATTGAATAATTTTGGCAAACATCATTTGATTTAGTGGGACTCTTTTTAGTACATTCCCATCATGAAGAGCAACAAATATGACATACCTCTTCATTAGATCTATCTTTCCAAAATAGGCAACAATCATTCTGGCATACATCTATCTTTATATATCCAAGATCGAATGCTTTTATTAACCTCTTCATTTCATATTATTGTGAATCTATTTTGAGGGAATATAATTTTAATGATAGCAAATACTTATATTTCTCTACGACTACCTTGCCTATTAATATTTTAGGTTCACAAGATCAAATGGAAATTTGAACCAGCTCAAGATTGGGTAGACTAAGTCTGAGTCAATTTGTAATCTTTTCCTTTTCCTAAGTCAATTGTAAACAATGTGGTTCTTGATGCTAAGTAACTTTGCACACACACACTTGGGGGAAATTTTCTAACTATTTTAGAGTTTTTTATTTTTGCTCACATCATCCAGGACGATCCACAAATCACCCTGAATGATCAGTTAAAAGCATAAACCCTAATTAGGGCATCTTGGTTAAGGCAACCGTCATTAAGCACATCATCTTGGACGATATTCATATCGGTAGGGATGATAGGCTCAAATCAGAAAGAATCAACCGCCAGATCCTTTTAGGTAGCTTTTATTTTTAGACATCATGCAGGACATCGTCCTAGAAGATGCAACACAATTATGCATAAATTAATTTGATAATTAAGGAAAGTAATTAAGGTTTGATTGCTTGATTATATCATCTTAGATGATGTACAAAAATAATGTTAAAAATTTTTAGCTATTTCTGGATGATCAAAACATTAGACAGTATCTATTCAGGGTGAAATTCAATAATTTGTACTAATCATACAGGACAATATACTATTGGCCAGGACAATATGAACAAAAAACTTTTGATCATCCCAAATCATCCTAGCTGATTTAGCTAAATTTGTATTGATCTTACATGATGATATTTATATTATCTTAGACGATAAATTCAATTTGTTGCAATTAAGAGCTATTCTGAAGCTCTTCTATTTAAGACCTCTTATTTTACCCAAGAGATCATATTTTGTTATTGTTCTGAAGAGAGCCAAGAGGAGAGGGAGTGCAAGGGAGAGAGAGAGAGGATCTTTTGAAGGGGAGTTTGTGAGGGATTTCACAAAGGTTTCTGCAAGTAAGGATCCATCATCATCTTCTCCAGTCATCGTCCTTTGTTCCTTGGGGGTTCTAGAGAGGTCTACTTCAGCATTTGATTAAGGTTCTCTACCTACTTCAGAAGGAAGCAAAAGGAGTTGGGTTCTCTACCTACTTCTAGAGGAAGCAAAAGCAGTTGAGTTCTCTGTCTCATCGGGGTAGGTGGAAAGGAGGTTTGTAAAGGCTTCTCTGCCTTACTGTGGGGAAAAAAGGAGAGACACTGAGTTTAGTGCAATACTCAGAGGGAGCCTCTGAAGAGTGGATGTAGGTTGAGTTGACCGAACCACTATAATTTTTTTTGTTCCTTATTACTACTTCCGCATTTAATTTCAGCAATTTGATTTCTATGGTGAATCTTTATTTTGGCTTTAGTTTGTGCTTTTGATTGAATGGTTTTTTAAAATACCAATTCACGCCCCCTCTTGGTTAGCCTTGGGACTAGTTCATAAGGGTTTAACATTCCTGTTGAACTTTCAAGTGGTATCAAAGCACTTTCAAGAGGTATTAGAGTGGGATTCCTGAATTTTAGTTTTTAAAATTTTTTGAATTTTGATTCATGGCTAACTTTGATAATCGTAATACTACAGAAGGGTATTCTATTACACGACCACCATTATTTGACAATATTTCTTTTAATTTTTGGAAAACTCGCTTGTCTACATTTTTATAATCAATTAATTATCATATGTGGATGCTTGTTAAGGATGGTTATACACCTCCTTATCGTGAAATTAATGGCATTAAAATTGAACTTTCTTTTATTGAATGGACTTTTGATGAAAGAGATTTAGCCTAACTTAATGCAAAATATTTGAACTATTTTTTCTGTGCTTTGAAATCGGAAGATTATATATGTGTTTCAACTTGTGCAATTGGTTAAGGAATTTAGGATAGATTATGCATTACTATGGAGGAATCAATAAAGTTAAATAATCTAGGTTGAATATTTTTACATGACTACGAACTTTTTTGTATGAAACCTATTGAATCAAATTCTAACATGTATACTATGTTTACTCAAATTGTCACCTTATTGCATGCTTTAGAAAGAGAGCTAACTAATTATGAAAGAGTAAATAAATTTTTAAAATGTTTGCCTTCTTCTTTTGATGATAAGATTACTACAATTACTGTATCTAAATATTTAAATACTTATTATGTTTATAACTTACTAGGATCACTGATTGCTTACAAGAAACGAGTGAATCAAAGAAACATTGATGCAAGTGAGAAAAAGAAAGAGAAAACTATGATGTTGAAGGCCAACAACACGGATACTGATTCTTTTGAGTCTGAAAGCAATGATGTTGCCTTCATCACTAGGCAATTTAAAATCTTTCTAAGGAAAAATAATAAGTATCATCAGAAATGAAAAAGTGGTAAGGATAAAAAAAACTTTAAAAGTTTTTTTGATCTTATTTGATATGAATGCAGGAAGTCTAAACATGTTAAAGTTGATTATCCTATACTTAAGGAGCACCCAAGAAAGGAGAAGGGTAAGGAGAAACCCAAATACATGAAGGAAAAGAAGCAGTACCAAAAGGCTTTCTAGGCGGATTCTTCATCTAACTCATCTAAGATTAAAACAAAAAAAGAGATAACAAACTTGTGCTTAATGGGTGATCATCTTGGTTAGTCTAATCAAGAAGAGGTATGTGAACCAACCTATGATCAATTACTTTAAATTTATGAGAAAAATCATATATCATATAAGAAACTTAAGAAATATCATGCTAGTTTAAAATTGGAGTTTTTGAATTTGCAAAAAAAGCATAAAATTTTAAGTAAAGAACACACCCAACTTGATAGAAATCACATGTATTAACTTGATGAGTTTGATGATCTAAATAAAAAGCAATCTGATTTGATAATTAAGCATGATTCACTAAAAGCAAATCTCAAAGCATTTGAAAATAACAAACTAATATTGCATACATCAAATAAAAGGAAGCATCACCACCCAAGTAGATTAGTAAATCCTTTTCTTTGAGTTAGATGTTTTTTATGTGGCATGCTAGGACACAATTCACACACTTGCACTGTTCACCGCAGTATAAATTAGGTGTGAAGACCCAAAATACATAATTCACAACATAACAAACATGCATTGCATTCTTCCTTTTATAAGAAGGGACCCAAACCTGTTTGGGTTCCTAAACATGACATTTAATATTATGTAGGCAAACTCTCACAAAAGGCTTCATGAGAGCATGTGGTACCTGGACAGCGGATGCTCATGACATATGATTGGAGATGCCAATCAATTCATTTTGCTGAAGACCAGGATAGGAGGCAAGGTTACTCTTAGAGATAGCACCTGATGGGCTCAGGTATAATCAGAAATTTCAAGAACCTTTTGATTGAAAATGTTTTACTTATAAATAAACCGAAACATAACTTGCACAGCATCAGTCAACTTTATGATAAGGGATTCGTCATAAAATTCTTGGCAAACACTTGCATTATAAGCTTAAATAACAACATTATTTTGCAGGGAAAGTGGATCAATAATATTTACATGCTTGACTTAAATAATATTAAATGTGTTGCTTCATTTTACTTAAAAACTATTGCGGATGATTCTTGGTTATGGCACAGGAGATTATATCATGCTAGTATGAAAACTCTTAGGAGATTAACCCAGAAAGACCTAGTTAGAGGTGTTCCCAAGCTTAAATTCTCTAAATACCACCTTTGTGATGCCTACCAACTAAGAAAGCAATTCTAATTCTCTTTCCATTCCATTAAGGACATTAGGACCTCTAGACCTTTAGAAGTCCTTCATATGGATTTGTTTGGACCCATTAGTACTACCAGCTTAGGGGGAAAGTCTATAAATTTGTGATTGTTGATGACAACTCGAGGTTCACTTGAATTAAATTGTTTTCATATAAGAGTGAGTATTTTGATGAGTTTAGATCCTTCTCCACTTGGATTCAAAAAATGTTAGGTTATCAGATCTTGACCATCCATAGTGGCCATGGGGGAGAGTTTGAAATTGAGAGCTTGGATACTTTTATTAGGATAAAGGGATTAGTCACTACTTCTCAGCTCCTAGAACCCCCCTCAGTAGAATGGGGTAGCTGAAAGGATGAACAGGACCTTAGTTGAGGCCGCTAGAGCCATGTTTGTTGAGTACTCACTTCCAAAATACTTTTGGGCTGAAGTGGTAAACACAGCTTGTTAAGTGTTGAATATGGTGAATGTTAGAGCCAAACGTGATAAGACACCCTAGGAGATCCTTAAGAGTAGGACACACAACATTTCCCACCTCCATGTTTTTGGTTGTAAGCTTTTCATTCATAATAATGGGAAGCCACACATAGAAAAAGTTTACCCATAATTTGATGAAAGAGTATTCTTAGGTTATTCAAGTGTTGGGAAATCCTTTAGGGTGTTTAATAAAAGGATATTAGTGGTGGAGGAGACTATTCATTGAGTGTTTAATGAATCTGATCCTAATGAGTCTAGAATTGAGGATGAAGATGGTATTAGAGAGATTTCCAAGGAGTTAAAAATTTGGAGAAGAGAGTAGAGTCCCAAATGATTGAAGAAGTAAGAGAGATTATCCAAGGAGTAGAAAATTTAAATCTAGAAGAAAGGGTTGATCCTATACACTTTACTTAGGGATTGGAGATATTCTTTGAGTCATCCTAAAGAACTGATCTTAGGAGATCCTTATGAAGGTGTTAGGACTAGGCATGGACTTAGGAAGGAAGTGAATCACTTTGTCTTTATCTTAATGATTGAACCTACCAACATTAATCGAGCCTTATCTGATGAGTTTTAGATCTTAATGACGCAAGGGGATTTAAACCAATTCATTTGGAATGATGTTTGGGAGCTTGTAGAAAGACCAAAGCGACAAAGTGTAGTTGGAACTAAATGGGCCTTTAAGAATAAGATGAATGATTCCGGTGTGGTGGTTTGGAATAAGGCAAGATTGGTAGCTAAGGGGTACAACCAAATAGAAGTGATTTATTTTGAGGAGACCTTTTCCCCTGTAGCTAGATTAGAAGCTATTATAGTGCTACTAGCCTTTGCGTGTTATAAGGGATTTAAGCTTTACTAAATGGATGTGAAGAGTGCTTTTTTAAATGAGGTACTAAAAGAGAATGTGTTTGTTGAATAACCCCCAATTTTTTAGAGTTCTCAATTTTTAAATCATATTTTTAAATTAAAAAAGGCATTTTATGGATTAAAACAGGCATTAAGAGCTTGGTATGAGAGGCTTAGCACTTTTTTTACTAAAGAAAGATTTTGTTAAGAGAAGTATAGATACACTCCTTTTTTTGAGAAAAGTAAGAGATGAGTAACTCATTGTTCAGATTTATGTTGATGATATACTTTTTAGATCTTCTGATAAAAAGATATGTGATGATTTTTCTAAAATAATGAGTAAAAAATTTGAGATGAGTATGATGGAAGAGTTATCCTACTTTTGGGGTTTAGCATAAGATAATTGGATAATAAAACTTTTATAAGTCAATCAAAGTACATTAAAGAGATCTTGAAGAATTATGAAATAGATAAAGCCAAGCCAATAAATTCTCCCATAATTTCTAATATTTGGATGGATAAGGACTAGAACAAAAAATCTATTGATCAAAAGAAGTATAAAGGGTTGATTGGATCTTTTCTTTACCTAACTGCTAGTTAACCTGATATAATATTTAGTGTTTGTCTATGTGCTAGATTTTAAGATGATCCTAAAGAATCCCATCTACTAAAGTTAAGAGAATTCTAAGATATATTTTGGGGACTCAAAACTTAGGAATCTGATAACCTAGGCATAGCATTTCTTTTTGAGATTATTGAATATTTTGATTCTGATTTGATAGGATGTAGTGTGGATAGAAAGAGTACTTCTGAAACTTACCAATTCATTGGATAATCTTTAGTCTCATGGTCTAGTAGAAAACAAAACTCTATTACACTTTCTACTATTGAAGCTGAGTACATTGCCTTAGGAAGTTGTGTGGCACAGGTCCTTTAGTTGAAGCAACAAATTCTAGATTTAGAATTACCTATAGGCATAATTTTAATCCTTTGTGACAATACTAGTGTCATCTACATCTCTATAAATCCTATCCAACATTCAATGACCAAACATATTGACATAAGGCATCACTTTATTAGAAACCATGTGACCAAAGAAGATATTGAGTTATACCATTTGACAACTGAGAATCAATTGACTGACATCTTTACTAAACTACTAGCTTTTGACACTTTCAGCACCTAAAAGATCAGATTAGGTGTGATTGATATAAATACATGAACTTGTTGTTTACTAATTTCTTACTATTCTGTTTTGTTGATTTTTTGTTTTATTTCACTTTGCTTACTTTTCTTTTTACTAGTTTTTGTTTCTCTTTTTTAATTTATTTCTACTATTTTAGTTTTTGTTCTTTGGTGATTACTGTGAAATGATATTTTATATCTTTTTTTTAATTTGTAGTCAATGTTTTATATCTCTTAATCTATTAATGGGAGAAAACACCATTGATTGTTTCTCTTCCTTTAACCTCTTTTAGTGGTGTAATTTTTTTTTCTAAATAAAAGTCTATCTCAAATTAATAACTAGACTTTGCGATTGAGATCTTTTCTATCTTGCTACAGTAATCTATCTTATATTTATAATGTTTAAAGTCTTTATATTACTTTTAAGATTTCTCATTATCCTATCATTATATTTATCATATGATTTTGATTCTATTTTATGGTTTGTTCTTCCTTATATTAGAGAGTGAGTTTTTCTTCTCTAATATCTGGAAGATATACTCACAATTGAGAATATTTAAGAATTTTGAAAATGGATCTAGCATACAAAAAAAAGTAGACAATAACGTTAAATCAAAATATGTGTAATGACACCAAATTGAGAAATATACACAAAGTGTATCAAAAAAGCAAAAGATGTGCAAAGTGCGCCATTCAATTAATAAAAATGAGCCCACCAAAAGCAAGTTCTATTCTCTTACAAACTTTTAAAATTGAGAAGAATTCATGGGTCACTTGATATTTTCAAAGGCTTGATTTTGAATTTCACGATTATAAAAAATTACTTTGATACATTATTCTATAAGATATTTTTCTGAAACCAAGTCTTAAACGAATCTCTTTTTCTTATCCAATTGGTTTTTCTGAGTTAGGTCTTTTGATTTCAAAAGATGATTTTTCCCTAAGAGAATTTTGAGCTAGAGTTAATAAGATCAGATATTCTATCATTTTTGGATTTCGATGATGTTAATACAACTCTTTAAAATCAATCACTTGGAGACTGTGTCATATTCATGCTTTGATTAAAAAAAACTTTGCTTTCGTTCTTCATTTTCTACTTTTTTTTCTTTTCTTGTTTTTCCTCATCCTTTTTTGTGATGTCAAAAGAGGGAATAAGGTTTGAAGTTATTTTTATTTTATTTTGTTTTGATTGTTTAAATTGTTTGTCATAATTAAAAAGGGGGAGATTATTGCAAATCGATTTTCAGGGAATATAATTTTGATGATAGCAAATCCTTCTATTTCTCTACGACTGCCTTGCCTACTAACATTTCAGGTCCACAAGATCAAATGATAATTTGAACTAGCTCAAGATTGGGTAGACTAGATATAAGTCAATTTATAATCTTTTTCTTTTCTTGAGTCAATTATAAATGATGTGGTTCATGATGCTAAGTAACCTTGCACACACACACTTTGGAAAAAATTTCTGATTGTTTTAGAGTTTTTTATTTTTGCTCACATCGTCCGGGACGATCCACAAATCAGTCTAAACGATTAGTTAAAAATAAAAACCCTAATTAGGACATCCTGATTAAGGCAGCCATCATTAAGCGCATCGTCCTAGACGATATTCATATCGGCCAAGATGATAGGCTAAAATATAAAAGAATCAGCCGTCGGATCCTTTTATGTAGCTTTTATTTTTAGACATCATCTTGGACGATGCAACATAATTTTCCCTAAATTAATCTGGTAATTAAGGAAAGCAATTAAGGTTTTATTGTTCGATCATATCATCCTAGATAATCACAGGATCGGCCAGGATGATCAGTTCAAAAATCCTAGTTATTCTTGGACAATTAAACATCGGCTAGCGTCTATTCAGGGTAATGTTCTGGGTGATATTTAACAATTTATACTAATTGTACATGACGATATATTATCGGCCTGGATGATATGAACAAAAACATTCTGATCATCCCAAGTCGTCCTGCTAATTTAGTTAAATTTGTATTGATCGTACATGACGATATTTATATCGTCTTGGATGATAAAGTTGGTTTGTTGCAATTAAGAGCTATTCTGAAGTTTTTCTATTTAAGATCTCTTGTTCTACCTAAGAGATCATCTTTTGCTACTATTCTGACCTGAGGGAGCCAAGAGGAGAGGGAGAGCAAGACAGAGAGAGAGGAACTTGTGAGGGGGAGTTTGTGAGGGGTTTCATAAAGGTTGCTCCAAGCAAGGAACCGTCGTCGTCTTCTCCAGTCATCATCCTTAGTTCCTTGGGAGTTTTAGAGAGGTCTACTTCAGCATCTGGTCGAGGTTCTCTACCTGCTTCAGGAGGAAGCAAAAGGAGTTGGGTTCTCTGCCTGCTTTTGGAGAAAGCAAAATGAGTTGGGTTCTCTACCTCATCGGGGTTGGTGGAAAGGAGGTTTGTAAAGGCTTCTTTGTCTTACTGTGGGGGCAAAATGAGAGATTCTGAGTTTAGTGAAATACTCGGAGAGCGCCTCCGAGGAGTGGACGTAGGTCGAGTTGACCGAACCACTATAAATTTTTGTGTTCTTTATTACTGCTTCCACATTTAATTTTTGCACTTTTATTTCTGTGATGAATCTTGGTTTTGGTTTTAGTTTGTACTTTTGATTGAAAGATTTTTTAAGATACCAATTCACCCCCCTCTTAGTTACCCTTGGGATTAGTTCATAAGGGCTTAACATCCCTGTCAAACTTTCAAGTGGCATCAGAGCACTTTCACATATATGTTCTTAGATAGTAATGCACCACCTAGAAAGCTTCAACTAGTAACTCAGGCAATTGATCAAAAGATCTTGTAAACTAAGAGTGTCAACCCGCCAACCCGTTTAATTAAAAAAAAAATTGAATTTTTGCATTTACCCGTTTGCCTTCCCGGGTAGGGTTAGGGTCGACCCGTTTGAACCCGGGTCAGTTCCGGGTTCGACCCGAACCCAACCCGTGACCCGAAATTGACACCCCTAAACCCCACCAAGTTTCGCTTCAGCTTAAACGGTCAGAAGTTGATAGATATTTTATTCCTGCTGTAGTTATCCTGATAAGCTTTTCAAATAACTATCTTCTCAATTAAATCAACAAATGGATAAGTTCTACTATACTTAACCTTACAGTTCACTATAAGAATGAGCCAATTTGCTACCATAAATGGGTTGCAATATCATCTCTTGGAAGCTTGCAATATTGGCCTTTGAAATTTTGATAGTGATTAAATGAAAATTTTGGCCTATGATTAATTGACTTCAAAGCTTTTGATCAATAGTAGATGCTACCCTCTTATTGAAAATAGTTAGGGAAAAAAAATAACCCGATGAAAAATTTTTAGGGATTGTTTGCTACAATAATGATATCAAATTATGATTTGTGAACGATATTCATCGTAAACTTGAATAATAATTTTTTTTTTTATTTTGTTTAGTCGAAAATGAATCATTTCCATATCAATAGGCATTTAAGAAAAAATTTCGACTGCTTCCAACTGAACAATCAAATTAAACCGTATAATAAAAGATGTAAACCAAAACCCCGTCCCTTGCACTTCTTCTCCTCCTCCCCCTCATCCTCCTCTTCACCCAAAATACGATCTCCTCATTCTACTTTTACACAACTAATTGTTGTTGAAAATTACTTCCTCTATATCATTGTGATGAGATGGATTCTTAAGTTATTGTGTTATCCTAGACTCAACCATTGAAGTCATTATCAAGGCTTCATTTGGAACAACTTCTTTGCTATTTTATAAAACTGTTTTTTAGTACCTCGAATTTTTGTACTTGAAAGTGGTTTTAGAAAGCATCAAAAAGCTATCCCAAAAGAAGCCTAATATTATTATTTTATAAAATAAAAGATAAAAAGTTAAATTACAATTAGATATTTACTCAAATTTACTGATTAGAAGATGAATGTATTTTTCCTTCTTTTAGATGCACTAAAAATAGGTTAGTTCTTGTTGGAGTACTGCACCTTAGTTTAGCCACTCGCAATGCATAAATCATATGATGTATGACAATAAGATATTTAATCCAAATTCTAGTGATTTATACATCATTAAATATAAACACTAGCATATGACACTCATGTGCCTACAATGATGATTAACACTCTTCAATGTATGGTGATGAACCATTCTTTGAGAGTGAGGTATTTGACAAACAAATTTTGACGTCTTCTACTAATCCTTATTAGCATAGTTTCGGATGAGACAATCTCTTGCATGATCATGCATCAAGGATGATTGATAACCCTTGGTATCAACAATAAAATTTGTGTTGGCTTTCTTTACACCCTCAAAGTGAGCTACATTGAGGATATGGGTAAGATACCACCTAATAGCATTATATTAAGCATCTCTAACTATAGCTTTATCTATCAATGCCTTGAAGAAGCACTTATTGAAATATGAAAGAAATCTAACTTAATTAGAATATTTCTAAATCTACATAGTGCACCAATTTTAAATTACACACCATTCAATATTCTACTTTTAACTAAACATTTACACTACAGGAAAATCGCTCATTATCGACAGAATTTCCGGTAGAATATTTTCCGATAGAGTTTCCGGCGGATTACCGATGGATAAAAATAAAATTTTTCTAACTAATTTTCAGGCAGATTTTTCGACAGATTTCTAGCGGATTTTCTGGCAAATTTTTTCCTGCAGATTTTCCGGCGCATTTAAAATTTTTTGCAAAAAATATATATTCCTAATAAATAATTTTACAGGTTATTTTAGTAATTATAAATTAAATAATTGTTAATTTGATAAATTATTATAATTAATTTTTAATGTAATAAATTATTTTAATTAAAAATTGAAATAATAAATTATAATTTATTACTAACTTTAAGATTTTATTTTAAAGTATTTTTAAATAATATAAAAAAATTATTA
>NW_021319483.1:483445-507165 GCF_001605985.2 Dendrobium catenatum | reverse complement strand
ATCATAAAAACAAAAGTACAGACTGACTCAACCCTAATCCTATACAATCCTGAACTGGCTTCGTCTGTTCGTCCGATCTTCGATTCCTGAAAAGTTAGAAGCAACAAGCAGTCCAAGAAAAATAGTGTTTGTCAATCATCAAAACATAAGCCAAGAAAATAGATTTGTAACACATCCCAATGAATTGATTAATGTATTCTCATAGTACATTATATTATATCTTCATGCTTAACATCTTCATAGCAACCGAATTATTACATATCATGCAAAAAATGATCGAAGCTTTGTGCCCCCTTATTCAGTAACTCTTCTATATAGTATTAAAATTGTGGCTCATTTGCATCATAAATAAAGTCCTCGAACATTCTAATATTTTCTTTCTCAACAATGTTAAAACTTGTAAATGGGCCATATTAAGAGTTAAAATGGGCTCATACTTAGCATGTGAGATCCAATACCAATATTCAAGTAAGAATCCTCTATAATATAGATCAGCAATAACCTTATCTAATGTGAGATAAGCTTAATTATTATGTTTGGAACATGGATAGTGAAACCTCCCATATGATCTAAAAAAGGTAGTTGGTAGTGTGCCTAAATGAAAATTCATTCTTTTGATGAATTCATATGTTATCGTCTTGCATCCAGGTAATAATAAGTTACGCATCCAACTTTGATTTTTAATATATATACCACACATGAATTATTAATTCCTCCAAGCAATCATTGAGATTTTATGAGCTAGAATAAACTTCATGTTTAGGGAAAATGCACATGAAGCTCTTTAATAATATATTGTATAAATCATATTGGTTCAATTTCTAAATAGTAATCAGATAAAGAAACTCTTTACAATCTCAATAAAAGTGTGTTAGAAAGGGATGAAATTGATGACTTTGAAAAAATGGAGCATACAAAATCAGAGAAAAATCTAATATAAAGAGACCCATAGGATCTAGTAAATTTTCTCACCAAACACAACATTAATGAGAATAGGATTTTAAGACATTTTTGGGGGCAACTGTATGACTAAGTCCTATGAGGTATACTATAAAAAGATATTTGCTCCAATTTCTAATCTCAACTTCTTTCAAGTACTTCTTTTGCTTATAACAAACCTAGATTGGACCCTAAACCAACTCAGTATAAAAATATATATATATATTTTTAATAGAGATCAAAATAAAAGAAGAATTCTATATGGTTGTTCCCATTGAGCTTGAGAGTCAATTCAAAATTGATAAAATTTGCTGTGTGACCATAAATAATAATGGAGAATACTATTTAACTGATTAACCATATACCCTAATATACTTAATGTAGTATTTGAAGAACTACAAATACAAATATTAAAAAAAATACTTCACTTCCAACACAAGCTATCCTGGAAAAACTAGAAACCTCCTCAGTTTAATTGTCCTAATCTATTGATACTTTCCATCAATGATTTTCATGCTTATAACCTAGATTTGTGTCAAACCAAATCTAGCATAGATCTAAAGATAATGCACAACAATGGATACATGATTTATGAGCTCAAGGAATCTTACCAAATGCAAATTGAAGAAGCACGCGAAAGGAAGAAAGATGGCTACCTTTGGAACCAGAAAGATCCCATACATCATCATTATATCTAATCTAATACATAATGGAAAGGAGGTGTGACTTTGGATCCAACAGAAAGAAAAATCGACAAAGCAGACAAAGTTGAAGAGCAACAAACAACTGAACATGAAGGAATTTTGTTAAAGTAGGAAAAGTTGAAACATATTGTATTGGTGGGGAAGAAGAAAATCAAACCTAGAGGCAATCTTATAGAATAAAGAATTATGATAGGAAGGAACATCGAAGAGAAAAAAGCAAATGAGCGGAGGGAAGAATGAAATGGTAAATTAAGGGCTTTATCTAATAGAATTTCAGTTGAATTTTTCTTTAGAAATATATTGGAAATTCTTTCAAAAAATTTTGACAAAATTTTTTTTCCAGTAATTCCATTAATTCCATTAATCCTTCCAATGAATAATAGTTCACCAAAAAAATGGACAATTTTTTTTATTTTTCGATAGTGTTTTTGGCAAATTTTTAAGTTGCTTTTTTGGGCAAAATTTGTCTAAAAATTCATCCGAAATTAAAATAATTTGACCTACATGAGCCCTTCTTTCCCCATTTTGTCTTCTACTCCTCAAAACCTCTTTTGCTCTGTGCTTTTTCTCTCACAACCTTTAATGCCCAGTTTGATCATGATTTCCTTGATTCCTCCATAAGTATAAAAGTAATTCACCTTCTATATCTCTTCCGACCTTTAATTTGAATATTTATTCTAAAGTTCTCCAAAGTTTTCTTGCTAAATTTTGGGTTATAATTATTTAAATGATATAGTTAAGCATGAATGTTAAATTCATGTTGCTAAGTTAAATAAAGAATTTATTTAAGAATCTATATTTTATTTTTTATATCAATAAGTTATCTTATAGATCTAATATGTTTAGTTAGATCCATACATTTTATAATGTTAGATCCCTAATATTTTCCCTTTTTATCTTAATATGATGTGGGCTCCGAAAAATTGTGCCCCACCTATGCTGTTTCGGGAGAGTTTTAACTAATTAAGTTATATGGTAAATTTTTAGAAGACATGTTGAGTTTAAAATAAGACACTTGCCAGAGACTTAGCCCTCTTTTTGTGAGGATTTTATGATCTGAGTTCTTGTTTACTATAGGCACAATCCTCTATAGTTAATTACCCCTCCTGATAATGGGAGAAATTTTTTTATTAAGGCTAGTTATCGAATAAATTTGTCGAGATTCATAGTATCAGGTGTATAGTTGTAGCATGGGTTCAGTTTTACAGACTTGACATTTGAAATTGGATATTTCACCATCTTGCTCAGAAAGTGGATGGTGGGGGAATGGATGATGGATCCAATAAAAATCCTATAGTTTTGTCATCCTGGGTCATCATGATCTTTGTCTTCTTAGTCAGAGGAGGCTGTCAACCCAACCTGATAGAAGGTTCCTTATCAGCAGCCATGGTTTGCTTTATCTAAGGGTACCTTATAGACCTAGGGTTGAATATTTGCCTAAGGGGATAAATTTGAATCCACTTTATCCTATTGATTCATATCTCAAGGATTTAAAGCTATTGGAGAACAAGCAGGCTATGTATATAATAATAATACAATTGAGTCGTTTGACCAGGCCTTTTTGTTAGAGGGCCACAGTTGTAATTGTTGAACATGCATATCCATCTAGCTAAACCATATGTTATTTGCGGAGCTATCATGCCAAATCATCGATCAAGGGACTAGTGTCACATCCTTAGTAGAAATATATTATTTATGAATGAATTTTAGTGATATTCTTGACCAGACATTAACTCTTTATGAGCTAAAATAGTTTTCAAATTACCCACCTCGGCAAATTATTACAGAGATTGGATGTTTTTTTCTTTAATCAATTTGATGATTAATTTAAATTCTAAATAATTTAGGTTTTGATACTTTTAAAGGCATTTTGGGGCCTTCATAAATATTTGGTGTCCCCTCTACTTGAGATTAGAATTTAACACGGCCATTATTGGGGTAGCTTATGGGTTTTTTTATTTCATTGATTAAACCTTGTTGACTCTGTCAACTTGTCGATAAAGAATATGGTTTGTTGTCAGTTTTATGCTTTTGTTAATGAATTCCTCAATAAATATCAAGGTAAATCACCTCATTTATCTCTTATAACCTTTAATTTAAATATTCATCCTAATGTTATCCAAATTTTGATTGCTAAATTTATTATTTTGAAAACTTAAATGTTGTAGTTAAACATGAAATGTTAAATACATGTTGTAATGCTAAATAAAGAAATTTTGAACTAGATCTATATTTTATTTTATAGATATATTATTTATCTCTTAGATATAATATTTTTTATAAGATCCATACATTTTATAATATTAGATCCTTAATATTTTCCCTTTTTTATCTTAAGATCATGTGTGCTCCAAAAATTTATGCTCAGCCTCCCCTCTTTCGGGAGAATTTTAATGAATCAAGTTTCTTGATAAAATTTTAGAAGGCATATTGTGTTAAAATTTGACACTAACCAGTTATTTAGCCCTTATTTTGTTAGGACTGTATTATCTTAGTTATGGTTTCCTAAATGCGCAAGCTCCTATAATAATTACCACTCTTGGTAACAAAAGAGAACTTTTAATTATGGGTAGTTATCAAATAGATACGTAGATATACATAATATTTAATGCATAATAGTATTATGGATTCTATTTTGGAGACTAGATATTTAAAATTGAAAATTTCACCCTCTTACACTTAAAATAGATGGTGGGGGGATGGATGATGGACCTAATCAAGATGCCATGGTTCCATCATCCTGGGTTATTATGGTCCCTCATATACTTTGTTAGAGGAAGTAGTCGACCCAATCTAATAGAAGGATCCTTGTCGGTAGCCATGGGCTTCTTCGTCCAAGGGTACCTTGTAAACCTAAGGGAATATTTGCTTAAGGGAATAGATTTTAATCCACCTTAGCTAACGAAGGGATTTGTGCCCAATCGATTATATCTATTGATTCGTATATCAAGAATTTGAAGCTATTAGGGAACATGCAGGCTGTGACCGTGACCATTATACATTGAAGTTATTTGACCAAGCCACTAGGTCAGAGCATCTTGATTATAATCATTGACCAGGAAAAGCTATTTGGCCAATTAACATGTTATTTATGGAGCCATCTAGCCAAACTGCTAATTAGAGGACCAATGCTACGCCCTTTTTGGAAAGAGAATAATTGATAATGAATCTTAGTAATATTCTTGACAAAACATTTACTCTTTATAAGCTGAAGTATTTTCAATTTGCTCACCTCGGCAAATTGTTGTGGAGGTGGATGTGTTTTCCTTTAATCATTGTGAAGATTAATTTAAATATTAAATATTTTAGAATTTAATATTTTTTGAGTTTTAGATTATTTATGAGCATTTTGGAGGCCTTTGTAAACATTTGGTGTCCCCTCTGGTTGATATTAGCTTTCAACACGGCCATCATTGGGATAGCTTATGGGCATTTTTATTTCATTGATTGAAACTTGATGACTATGTCTACTTGTCGAAAGAGGATCATGTTTGTTATTAGTTATATGTCTTTATTAATGAAATTCTCCATAAACATGATGGTAAATCACTTTTTATTTATCCTCCAACCATTAATATGAATATTCATCCTAAATTTCTCTAAATTTTGCTTGCTAAATTTATGGTTTTAATTATCTATATAACATAGTTAAACATGAAATGTTAAATACATATTGCTAAGTTAAATAAACATTTTGATTGTTACATCTATATTTTATTTCATAGATCTATAATTTATCTCATAGATCTCATATGATTTATTATATACATATGTTTTATAATATTAAATCCCTAATATTTTCCCCTTGTTGATTATATATAACTGATTATATAGGATCAGGTTCATTTCCCACATTATGCCTTTGTTAACGAAATTTCTTTTTAATAGGCCTTGATGGCCTAATATGAACATATAAAATAAATATCTCAGTCGATGCCATGACAATAAATTTGTTTAATAGTTTGAGCCATATCAACTTCTATCTACTTGAATAGGAGGATCAAGCTTAAACTTAAATTTATCATCTGACCCATGTAACATCCTCAAACATCATATGTGTACTTATAACAAGTTTCTCAGGGCTCATATAGATGTTTAGGGGCCTTTTTGAAATTATCTATTGAACTTTGTTGACTCTATTTAATTGCTAATGGAGGATCGGTTTCATTGCTGGCCTCACACCATTACTAGCAGTTTTTCTTCTTATAGACCTTAAAAGTGTAATATGAACATAGAAAAAATAATATCTAGGTTAATGTCATGATCATTTATTAGTTTGATAGTTTGAGCAGTGTCAAATAACTCCTATCTACTTACATAGTAGGACCATACTTGAATTTGGATTTATCATTTCTTGACCAGTGCAATAACCTTAGACATTATGTGTGTAAATACTACACACTCGTTAGGGCTCATACGAGTGTACATTTACATATGTATTTTCTTATTTTATATTTGCATACTTGCATGTATATTTATACTTTTATTTGTATATTAATGATCTTGCATATGCATTTACTTATTCGTGTGTATACATGTTGCAATGTACATGTGAGGGCATTTAAAATATTTGGCACTTAATAATTTGTGCAAGTGATCAGCATTTGTGTCTGCACAATGCTCTAAGTAGAAGCTTATAAATTCCTTATGCATGCTTGTAAACATGTGGATCCAGTGGTTTGGAATAACAACTTTTAGATGCCTTTTATCCATTTATATGAATATTACAAATCTAGTGGCATGGCATCACATTACGGGTTGTTAACTGATTTAGGAAGGTAAGATGTTATAGACTAACAAACATCCTACTGTCTCTTATTAGCTATTGAATTCTACATAGGATTTGTGCCTCTTTCTGTAGGCAAGTTATTTTACATGTAAATCTTCTAGCGCTGCCTGTAGGCATTTTTATTTGCTAATGTTCCTCTATATTTGCTTATAGACATCATCTAGTATGTATTGTGGATCTTCCTACAGTAACCAGTAGATGTTTGTTTACATAGAAAATATCTCATCTGTGTTTATAGATAATACATCATGCATGTTTATTTTCAAAGAGCACCCATCATCCTTTTCAAGCATCTATTGTTGCCGCTTGCAAGGATTATTGTACTTATTTATATGACGGATGTGAGCATTACATCTCAACTATCATCTTTCATATGCAATTTGCATTATTATTTAAGGACTTTGTACATCATATTTGCAAGAAAATTATGCATTCCCTCCTATTATTTGTATGGTCAAATGTGCTTGCTTGTATTTTGATGTTGATTGCAATGCATTATCATGTTCCTCACATGCCCTTCATGTTCATTGCACATTAATTTTTAGCACTTGTATTGGGCTACAGTTTTCATTTTCTTAACATGGTTGTGAGCGATAGAGATGTCAGTGAATCCATTTGTACATTTTTTATACTTTGCATGCACTTAAATTATATTTTCCCCTCCATTCAACCAATTGTCATCTGTTGATGTTTGCTTGCAAAGTTGATACAAATGTTGCACTTCAGTCATCACTACTCCTATTTAATGTATAGTGTTTTTTGGAGAATCTTTATGGATTAATTTATAACTAGCTCAAATTTTTGTCTTTGATTATTGTGGATCATTATATGTTTTGTTTGGGAATTCATTCAACATAGTATATTCATTTAGATGATAGGGATTATTAGCAATCAAATTTTAATCAAGATATATATTTTATTTATTTAATATCTAATTCCATGATTTTTAATTTCTATTTCCTATTGTTTTATTTGTTTTCAAATCTCCTTTCAATTTTCTTTCAGTCAGGTACTTTGTTGATGTGAATTTTAATAGCCTTCTAGTATCTTCCCCATTTAGGGGGAATACATGAGTTTGTGCCTTCCCACTAAGCTATAAACAGCATGTATGGTAGGTGTTAAACGATGCAAAGACCGTAAATCCTTAACCCCCCACCACGCTACAAAGAGCATGTATGGGTCTTCGTAGTTCTTATTTAAAAAATAAAGTTTTTCCCCTTACGCACTGAGGTATATATAAGCATTTTAATTTATCCTCGGCATGGTACGAAGAGCATTTATAGGTCCTACTCGACTCCTCGTAAGTGTCGCACTGAGTTTCCTCCCACCACACTATGAAGAATATGTATAAGTGGTCCTATAAAGCGCCACAAAGGCCAAATGCAAGATTTTTTTTGGAAGATTTTTATTTTAGCGTGAATTGTACCTTCATTATAATGTAACTAAGGGAGATGGGAACAAGTGCACACACAAGTACCTTATTATCTCTTTTCTTATTCAAGGTGGATTTGGGTTAGGTAGATGGTGGGTAATGTGAGTTTGGGTGATTGGCTAATTAGGCTTAGTTGGCTTATTTGGGTGGTTGTTGTGTTGTCGATTTGTAAAGTGTACATGAGGAGAGAAGGTAGGTTAATGGGATTTTTTAAGTGGATTGGAGTTGGGTTCGATTAGGGATAATTATGTTGTATGGGTTTAGCAAAGATGCCTAGTAGAGGGAGGTGGCATTGAGGTTGTAAAGGGGAAGGAGGGGGGTCGGTGCAGCTACAAGAGAATGGAGAGAGAGGGTTGAAGATGAGAAGAGGAAGGAGATCAGGGTTTAATTAGAGGCTTATTCGTGGCCCGTGTTGGAGTTTAGTGTGATTTACGTGGAAGGGAGGAAATGGATACTTTCCTGTAATTGAATCAGTGCCGGGAGGATCATATCATTAAACTTAGCTGGGTGTCTAGATGAGGTTATGAGGTCAAAACTAGGTATGGGTTAGGATGGTGAAGTTTGGTAGGAGGATGATTAGCATAGTGGACTGTGGGCTTTGATGGTTTGTGGGTCTTGGGGTCAAAGGCCAATGAAGACTTGAGAAGGATGAAGGCTGCAAAGATGGTAAAGAGGTTGACATGTGTTGATGGATAGAAGTAGGGAATGGGAATTAAAGGAAGAAGATGGAGCTCTAGAGTGTAGAAGTGGAAGAGATCCAGAAGCAGGGATTTCATTCAAATTTTAATAGTGAGAGTGGAAACATAATCGAGACAATCTTATAGGATTTATGAATTATTTTGACACCGATCTGCAAGAATCTGAGAAAGATTTCAGCAGGATTCATGAAGATGACATATAGTACGAGGTATAAAATTTTTTAGTAAATTATTTAGGATTTCATTGTAGGTAAATAAATTTCCCCATCAAATATGATATGTGGCTAGAGCAAACCACATTTATTATATGTTGATTAACCTAATAGAAGTTTAGATATTTATTATAGATGTCACACTGAGATTTTTATTTTGTGGATCTCTAAGAGCTTGTTTGGATGTCACGTTGAGGTTTATTTAATGGATATCCAAGAGTTTATTTGGATATCATGCTAAGGTTTTTATTTTGTAGATCTTAAAAAGCTTATTTGGATGTCATGCTAAAGTTTTCATTTTGGGGATTTTTGGGTTTTTGTGTCTTGCCATCATGCTAGTTTCCCATCTTCATATATTTTAGATGTATTTATAGAGAAATTGACATATTATCTTTAGTCAAATAGGTAGCTATAGGATAGTGAAAATGTACATCATACTTAGATCCCTAGGTCATTTCTTTGTCGACTGACACTAATAAATTGGTTGCCACCTCTTATTTCTTCTACCACCGCTATCTCTTTAAATTTCTAACACTTTCATGTATGATTGATATATAATTCTATTACAATCATCTATTGATGTAATATTTCTATTATGTAACTATACATGTCATTCAAAATTTGTCTAACTTTATGGTTACACCAACTTGCAAGACTTTTCTACCTCAGGTTGTTTACACTGTTCTTGGATAAGGTATGCCCACTTTTTTTTAGCTTTCACTACTTTTTATACTGCTCATTTTATATATATATATTGATGCCTCACTACTTTATGCATATCCCCATAGGAAAAGGATACTAGTCAATTAGCTGCCATAAGTGGCTTAATCTTAGGTATACATATACTTTTGCTAGTATGTGTAGCTTTTTTCTTTCTTTAGTTTTTTAGTGGTAACCTTGTTGCTCCTCACAGGTTTTAGATGGAGCAAGTGTTGACCTCATTTATATATGAGGTCACTAGGACCAACTTAGGTTTTCTTTTGGTGACCCAATGTTTGGTATGTGCCCACTTGTTAATTATATAGGTCCCAATCCAACTCTTAATCAAATCCCAATCCATCATCCAATTCAACTTTTAATCTAATTTTCATATTTCTAAGCTCCAGTGCATCCTTCAATCAACTCTCAATTAACCTTCAAATCATGTCCAATCAATTTCAATTATGCATTTAACAATCATTAATGTAGATAATCCAAACTCAAATATTCAAGTCCAAAATCTATTCCAAATCCAACATTCTAAACCAAACTATGTGGTTAAAGACCTAGGTCTTGAAATCCTTTTTGGGTGATTTTCTGTCACCTTAAAATCAATTCAAATGACCAATGGCTTAGGTTTAATCAATTTCATATTTTTTAGATGTCTCCAAAGTCAACACACCAAATTTGAGTTCATTTTGAGGTTTCTACCCCTCAAAACTAAATTGATTTTCAAAGGCTACAAAACCTTCAGATATTTACGACATATGCCACTAGATTTTCCATACTTTGGGACTTAGTCCAAACCTTCTAACCATATATTATTGTGAATCTTGATTCAGGAATTATAATTTTGATGATAATACATATTTTTGACACTTTTATTTTTCTACGACTGCCTTGCTTACTAACGTTTCAGGTCCACAAGGTCAATTGCAAATCATGACAGCTCAAGATTTTATATACTAAGAGTGAGTCAGTTTGTAAGTGCATGTCAAGGGTTTTTTTTACCTTTTCTTGAGTCACTTGTATTAAGGTGGGTCCTGATGCTAAGTAATCTTGCACACACACTAGGAAAAAATTATATATGTTATTTTGATCACATCATTCAGGATGATCACAAATTATCCTAGATGATCCGTTAAAAATAAAAACTCTAATTAGGGCATCCTTGTTAAGGCAGCCACAAGTAAGCAAAATGTCCTGGACAATATTAGTATGATCCTGGATGATATGTTCAAATAAAAAAGAATCAGCCGCAAACTCTTTTAGAAATGTTTTATTTTTGGACATCGTCCAGGACATTGTCTTAGACTATGCATTACAATTATGCCTAAATTTGTTTGGTAATTAAGGAAAGAAATTAAGGTTTGATTGATCAATTATTTTATCCTAGTCGATCGTAGGATCGTCCGGGATGATCAGTTAAATAAACCTTAGTTTATTCCTAGATGACTAGAATGTTGTTCTAGGTTTTGTATATTGATTTATACTACTCATCTAGGATGATCCAAAATTGTCATGTATGATCAGTTATTTTTTCATTGTTCAGACATGTAATCAGGGCGATGTTCTGGATGATATTTTATGTTTTGAACAAATCAACCAAGACGATCAATTTATTTTCTTGTCGTCTAGACATGTAATCAGGGAGATGTTCTGGATGATACTCAATGATTTTGAAATAATCGTACATGATGATGTTTTATTGTACTAAATGATTAGAACAAACATGTCCTTTAATCGTCTAGACTCTCCCAGATCATCCTAGCTGATTGAGTTGAATTTGTATCGATTGTACAGGATGATCCACCGATTGTCCTGGATGATCTAGATCAATTTGTTGTAATAAAGAGTAAATATGAAGCTCTTCTATATAAGACCTCTTGGTTACCAAAGATTACATCTTTTACTATTGTCTTGACCTTAGAGAGCCAAGTGGAGAGGGAGAGCAAGGGAGAGAGAGAGAGAGAGAGAGAGAGAGAGAGAGAGAGAGAGGATCTTATAAGGGGGAGTTTGTGAGGAGTTTCATAAAGGTTGCTCCAAGAAAGGATCCAAGTCATCTTCTTCATTCATTATCCCTGGTTCCTTGGAGGTTCGAGAGAGGTATACTTCAACAATTTATCGATGTTCACTACCTTCTTTAGGAGGAAGTGAAAGGAGTCAGGCTCTTTGCCTGCATCAGGAGGAAGTGAAAGGAGTTGGGTTGTCTGCCTCACCGGAGTCAGTGGAAAGGAGGTTTGTACATGCTTCTTTGCCTTGCTATGGGAACAAAAGAGAGTCATTGAGTTGAGTGCAATACCCAGAGGAGAGGCTCCGGAGAGTGGACATAGGTCAAGTTGACCACTATAAAATTCAATGTTCTTTCTTACTACTTTTCCTCATTTAATTTTCTTTTTGTGATTGTTTGGTTGTGATTGTATTTTTTATTGAGAATTTTTTAAAACACCAATTTACCCCCCCCCCCCACTCTCCCCCCCCCCCCCCCCCCCTCTTGGTTAGCCTCGGGCTAGTTTATAAGGACTTAACATACCTGATAAACTTTCAAGTGGTATCAGAGTGGGATTCATAAAATCTAGTTTTTGAAAACTTTTGAATTTTGATCCATGGTTAACTCTGGTAATCATAATACTGTTGAAGGGTATTTTATTAACCTTTATTTGATAACATATCTTTTGTTTTTTTTTTTAACTCACATGTCTACTTTTTAACAATCAATTGACTATCGCTTGTGGATGCTTGTTAAGGGTGGATATTCACCACCATCCCGTGAAATTAATGGCATAAAAATTGAACTTCCTTTTACTGAATGGACATTTGATGATAGGGATTTAGTACAATTTAAAGCAAAATACTTGAACTATTTTTTCTGTACATTGAAATTTGAAGATTACATGTGTGTCTCAACTTGTGTAACTAGTAAAGAAATATTGGATAGATTGTGTATTATTTATGAAGGAACAAATTTAAGCAATCTAGGTTGAATATCTTATTGCATGACTATGAACATTTTCATAATGAAATCTACTAAATTATTATCTAACATATATACAAGATTTACTCAAATCATCACCTCACTGCATGCCTTAGGAAGAGAACTCACTAACTATAAAAATGTTAACAAAATTTTGAGATGCTTACCTTATTGGATGCTAAGATTACTGAAATAATTGAATATAAGGATTCAAATACTTATTATATTGATAACTTACTTGGATCACTCATTGCTTATGAATAAGGAGTGAACCAAAGAAAACTTGATGTAGGTGAAAAAAAGATGGAGAAAATTATAAAGCTGAAGTCCAACGATACGGATATTAATTCTTCTAGGTCTGAAACCAATGATGTTGTCTTAATCATTAGGTAATTCAAAATCTTTCTAAGGAAGAAGCGGAAGAACCATCAGAAGTGGAATAAAGGTAAATGTAGAAAAAAATTTAAAAGTTTTATTGATATAATTTTTTTTTTAATGCTGGAAGTCGGGATATGCTAAAGCTGATTGCCCTAATCTTAAGACTCACTAAAGGAAGAAGAAGGGTGAGGAGATGTCTAAGTTTGAAAAGGACAAGAATCAATTCCAAAAGGCATTATAGGCAGATTCTTTATATAACTCCTCTGAGACTGAAGCTGAAGAGGAGACATGAACCTGTGTTTAATGGAAGACGATCATCTTAATTAGTCTGATCAAGAAGAAATATATGAACTAACCTACAATCAACTAGTTGAAGTTTCTTAGAAAATTTATGCATCATATAGGAAACTTAAGATATCGCATTCAAGCATATAAATTGAATTTTTAAATTTGCAAAAAGGGCATAAAATTTTTCTTAAAGATCACTCTACAATTAATAGCAATCACCTGTTATTACTTGATAAGTTTGATGCATTAAACAAAAAGCATGTTGAATTATCTGATTCACATGATTCCTTGAAGTCATTTCATGTTGAGTTAGAAAAAGAGTTTAAGAAATTAGAGGAGCTTGAATGAGAAATAGATAATAATGAACATCAGTTGAAAGTGTAATTGCAGCTTATGAGTATGAAAATAAAGCGTTGAAAGAAAAATACAAAGCATTTGAAAGTGATAAACCATCATTACATTCATCACATAACTTTAAGAAGAAGCATCATCACTCGATTAGATTAGTAAACCGTTTTCCTTGTGTTAGATGTTTTTCATGTGGCATGTTAGGATACATTTCACACACTTGCACTATTTACCATAATACACATTGGGTGTGGATACCCAAATTATATGGTTCACAGCATAATACACATGCATTATACTCTTCTTTTCATAAAAAGGGACCCAAACTTATTTGGGTTCCTAAATCTGACATTTGATATTTTTGTAAGAATGCTCTCACAAAAGACTTCATGAGAGCATGTGGTACCTGGACATCAGATGCTCATGACACATGACTAGAGATGCCAACCAATTCATTTTGCTGGAGGCCAGGGCTAGAGGCAAGGTCACACTTGGAGACAACACCACCAGGAAAGTGGTGATTGCATGTATAATTGGAAATTACAAGAACCTTTTGATTGAAAATGTTTTGCTTGTAGATGGATTGAAACACAACTTACTAAACATCAATTAGTTGTGTGATAAAGGCTTCATTATAATTTTTTTTTTTGCAAATACATGCATTATTAGCTTGAATAATAATAATAATGTGTTGTAGGGAAAGTAGATTAATAACATTTATATGCTTGATTTAAATAATATTAAATATACTACTTCATTTTTCTTAAAAATAGTTATTGATGAGTAGTGGCTGTGGCACAAGAGGTTATGTCATGTCAATATAAAAATGCTTCAAAAAGTGACCAAAAAAGACCTAATTAGAGGTGTCCCCAAGCTTAAGTTCACCAAAGAGCACCCATGTGATGCCTACTTAATAGAGACGCAAGTACAATCCTCTTTCTATGCCATTAAGGATATTAGCACCTCTAAACCTTTAAAAGTCCTTCACATGGATTTGTTTGGACCTATAAGCATTGCCAGTTTAGGGGAGAAAGTTTATGGATTTGTGATTGTCGATGACTACTCAAGGTTCACTTGGATTAAATTTTTATCACATATGACTGAGTCTTTTGATGAGTTTAGATCCTTCTTCACTTGGATTCAGAAAAAACTAGGATGTGAGATCTTGACCATCCATAGTGACCATGCAGGATAGTTTGAAAATGAGATATTTGGAAACTTTTGTGAGCATAAAGGGATTAGTCACAACTTCTCAGCTCCTAGGACCCCTCAGTAGAATGGGGTGGCTGATAAGAAGAATTGGATCTTAGTTGAGGTCACTAGAGCCATGCTTGCTGAGTATTCACTTCCAAAATACTTTTAGGCTGAAGTGGTAAACACAACTTTTTATGTGTTGAACAAGATGGATGTTATAGCCAAATTAGATAAGACATCCTATGATATTCTTAAGGGTAAGACACCCAACCTTTCCCACTTCCATGTCTTTAGCTGTAAGGTTATTATTCTTAACAATGGGAAGTTACACTTAGGAAAAATTGACCCAAATTTTGATTGAGTATTTTTAGGATATTAAAGTGTGGGGAAATCGTTTAGGGTGTTTAATAAGAGGAAATTGGTGGTGGTGGAGACTACTCATGTAGTGTTTAATTAATCTGATCCTAAGAATTCTAGAGTTGAGGATGAAAATGAAGTTGGAGAGATAACCCAAGGAGTTAAAAATTTGGAGAAGAGGGTATAGCCCCAAAACATCGAAGGAGTAGGTGAGATTATATAAGGAATAGAAAATGCAAATACCGAGGAAAGGGTAGAACCTAGACACACTTTTCCTAGAGATTGGATATATTCTTCGAGTCATCCTAAAAAATTGATCTTACAATACCCTTATGAAGGTGTTAGAACTAGGCAAGCACTTATGAAGGAAGTGAACCACTCTATCTTTATATCAGTGACTGAACCCAACAACATCAATCAAGCTGTGTCAGATGAGTTTTGGATCTTAGCCATGTTAGAGGAATTAAATTAGTTTGTTAGGAATGATGTTTTGGAGCTTGTAGAAAGACCAAAAAGATAAAGTGTAGTTGGAACCAAATGAGTCTTTAAGAATAAGATGAATGATTCTGGTGTGGTGGTTAGGAATAAGGTGAGATGGGTGGCTAAGGGGTACAACTAAAAAGAAGGGATTTATTTTGATGAGACTTTTGACCCTGTAGCAAGATTGGAAGCCATTAGAGTGTTACTAGCCTTTGCCTATTATTAGGGATTTAAGCTTTTCAAATGGACATTAAGAGTGCCTTTTTAAATGGTGTAACAAAATAGGATGTTTGTAGAGAAACCCCTAGGTTTTGAGAGTTCCTAATTTCCAAATCACATTTACAAATTAAAAAGGCCTCATATGGATTAAAATAGACACCCAGAGCTTAATATGATAGGCTTAGCACATTCTTACTAAGGGGGAGTTTGTTAAGTGGAGCGTAGACACCACCCTTTTTTTTAAGGAAAGTAGGAGATTTGTTACTCATTATTTAGATCTATATTGATGATATACTTTTTGGATCTTCTGATAAAAGACTATTTGATGACTTTTCTAAAATAAATAGTAAGGAATTTAAATGAGTATGATGGGAGAGTTGTCCTACTTTTTTGGGGTTTAGAATAAGACAATTGGATGATGAAACATTTCTAAATCAATCTAAGTACATAAAGGAAATCTTAAAGAAATATGAAATTGATAAAGCCAAGCCAATAAATACTCCCTTAACCTCTAGTATTCAGTTGGATAGGACCCAACTAGGAAATTTGTTGATCAAAAGAAGTATAGAGGGATGATTGGATCTTTACTTTTCTTGACTGTTAGCCGACCTGATATAGTATTTAGTGTTTGTATTTGTGGTAGATTTCAAGCTGATCCTAAAGAATTCCCCCTGACTGCAGTTAAGAGAATTGTTAGATATCTCTTAGGGACCCAAAACTTAGGAATCTGATATCCTAGGCAGATCACTTTTTTCAAGATTATTAGATATTTTGATTCTAATTTTGCAAGATGTAGGGTAGATATAAAGAGCATTTTTTGGACTTACCAATTCATAGGATAATCTTTAGTCTCCTGGTCTAGTAGAAAACAAAACTATATTGCACTTTCCACTGCTGAAGCTGAGTATATTGCCTTAGGGAGTTGTGTGGCCCAAGTTCTTTGGTTGAAGTAATAAATTATGGATTTAAGATTACCAGTAGGCACAATTTCGATCATTTGTGACAACACTAGTGCCATATGCATCTCTAAGAATCCTATCCAATATTCGATGACCAAACATATTGACATAAGGTATCACTTTATTAGAGACAATGTGACCAAATGAGACATTGAGTTACACCATGTGGAAACTGAGAATCAACTGGCTGACATCTTTACTAAACCACTGGCCTTCGACACATTCAGCATCTTAAGGACTAGATTGGGTGTGACTGACATAAATTCATGAACTTGATGCTTATTGAATTCTGAATTTTATTTTTAAATTTGTTGTTTGCTATTTTCATTTCTTTCTGTTGACTTTAGTTTAATTTATTTATTTTTATTATTCTTTACGTGTTTTCATTTTGGTAGTTTTAATTTACTTCTTTTTTTTTCTTTGAACGCTCTTGAAACGATATTTTGTACCTTATTTTTGTTTTTAAAAATTTATAGTCAGTGTTAGACATCCCTAAATAAATTAAAGGGAGAAACATCATTGATTGTTTCCCTTCCTCTAACTTCTTTTAGTGGTATAATTTTCTTTTCTAAGCAAAAGTCTATCTCAAATTAACAACTAGACTTTGCGATTGAGATCTTTTTTATCTTGCTACAGTAATCTATCTTATATAAATAATGTTTAAAGTCATTAAATCATTTTTAAGCTTTCATAATCTTGTCATTGCATTTATCATATGAATTTGATTCTGATTTATGGTTTACTCTTCCTTATATTAGAGAGTGAATTTTTTTTCTCTAATATCTAGAAGATATTCTCCCAACTAAGAGTATTTAAAAGTTTTGAAAAGGCTCTAGCTTCCATAAAGAAAAAAAATGACAATGGCATAAAATGAGCACAAAAAAAAGAAAAAATGAAAAGATGCGCAATGACCGCCAAATAATTGAAAGATATATAAAGTGAATCAAAAATTAAAAGATGCTCAAAGTGTGTCAAATAATTAAAAATGGGCCTAAAATGAGCCCACAAAAAGCAATCTTCCTTCTCTTTCAAATTTTTAAATCTTAGAAGAATCTATGTGTCACTTAATATTTTCAAGGGTTTGTGTTCAAAATATTGGATTGTGACTAATTACTTTGATATATTTTCTATAAGATATTTTTTTCGAATAAAGTTTTGAACGGATCTGTTTTTCTTATCCAATTGATTTTTTTAAAATAGATCCTTTTTTCAAAAGAAGATATTCCTTGTAAGAAGTGTGAACGAGGGCTAAAAGGATTTGTTGTTCTATCATTTTTTGGATTTTGACGAAGTTAACTCATTGATTCTTACAAATTTTTAGTTTAATCACATGGAGAATTTATCATATTCATGATTTGATAAAAAAACCTTTGTTTTCAATCATTTTGTCATTTTTATCATCTTTTTTTTTTTTACTTTTATTTTTCTTATTTCTAGGCCTTCTTTGATAATCTCCATCTATCTCTTGAATTTCAATTTTTAGTCACATCATCCTGGACGATATTCATATCATCTTGGATGATACATTCAATCCACTCTTAACTTTTGATCTAATGGCTGATATGACTCTTCTATATAAAATCATCATGGATGATCCATTATTATCCTAGACAATCTGATCGTGTTCTGCTTCAATTATTTATGATCATCCTGGATGATTCTCCTCATCCTATATGATCTTCTAAATTTCTGCTTAATTATTGGTGAACATCCTGGATGATCCACTTATTCATCCTAAATGATCAATGTGGCAAAGTCATTACATGTTTTTAATTCGGTCGATACGATCCATTATTATTGATCATCCTGGATGACCCACCTAATCATCATGTATGATCTACTTTTTCAACGGCCATCTGGCATGACTCCTCAGGATGATTACATGTGTCTTATCATCTCGGATGATTATTGACCTCATTTTTGTATGAGGTCACTTGGACCAATCTTAACCCTAAATAAATTCAATCTCCAAACCAATCTAAACTATAGGATTCTCCTAGATCCAGACCTTAGGATCTGCCCAGATCTTAGAAATCTAAACCAAAATTCAAGGCCAAAGGTCCAAGTCCTGAAAGCCTTTTTCAGCAAATTTTCAAACACTTCAAAAACAATCAAATGACCTCTGATTCAAAGTCTGTTAGTTGCATACTGATGGGACATGTCTCTGGAGGCAACCCACCAAATTTGAGCCCATTTTGAGGTCCCTAACCCCAGAAACTAAATCCAAATCCCAAGGCTATAAAATCTTCAAATATTTATGGCCCATGCCACTAGACCTGCCATCCATTGGATTTTGACCTTAGAGCTTTCTCCAAAGCCTCCAATCACTTCCAGACTCTTGATTAACACCCATTGAACATTAAACTATATTTTGTTGGATTCATTTCAACCCTTAGTGGACATGAGGCCAAAAGACCAAAATACCCCTTAGGGGTGTGAATAGTTATTTTGGATCAAATGACCTCCAAATTGAATGCAACCACCTCCAACAAGTTTCAAATGTCATTTCAAACTTGCTGAGCCTGATCCCAGACCCTTGGTCAACCTAGTTGATGAAGTCAACCTAGGTTGACCTAATGAGCCCATAAGGTTTTAAATTAGTCATTTCAATCCATTTGACCAATCTAACCCATTCAAGCTCTCAAACCCATCTCAAAACCTAACTAAAATCCATTCAAACTTATTTGAAGTCAAATCATGTCAAATTTGACTTAATCAAACTTCAATTCATTGGTCAAATCTTTTGAATTTGCACTCAAACTCTAGCATTTTAACCTTAAGCTCTTGAAGTCTATTCAACTAATGTTTAGCTACCACTTGGCTTCTACATCAGCCATAGTTGACTGTTTGACCAGTCAAATGGTCAAGCAAATGGTTAGGGGAGGCTAAAGTGGTCAAACTAACTTTAGTAAATCAATCTACTCCATCTTAATCCCCTCCAAGACCTTCAATCAGCTAATTAAGTCTCTTGGCATGCCATTTCAGCTGATTGGACCTGTTGACTGGTCAAACCAGTCAACAAATGGTCAAAGGAGCTTCCAAGTGGTTAAAACCCTTAATCAAACTTATTAAATTCAAATCCTATTTAACCCTAGCCTCTCCAGTAGCTTAAGTGGACTCTAGAACCTTCCAATACTCCATCCAGACCTTTGACTCATGATTAAATGGTTCAAATCATCCCCATGATCAAGTGGGGACCAAAGAGCCTTTCCAACTAGGATGTCCTTCCCTGTCCTTCTCCCAGCCTTTCCAACAACTCTCAGGGCACGTGGAAGCATCCTAGATAGCCCCTAGGTCGATCAAAACCGTCCCTTTGGCTTGGAGAAGATTGAATAGGGTAAAACCCTAGGTTGAGCCGTCATTCTAACATCTCCTCTCTCTCTCTCTCTCTATCCCGGCCATCCCAGAACTCAAAAACATTTCGTTTGAGCTCCTCAAGAATCCCTCTTCATTTCCCACGTCAAAACCCGGCGGTTGGAGGCTGCCGCCGGCGAGCTTTCCTTTCAACCGAAGCATTTCCTGTTCAATCGCTTCTACCGCTCGATCCAGGCATTATCAAGGCGAGGAATCTTCTACAAAATGGAGCGTGGACAGTCCACAAATACAATAAATCATTAAGCGGATCAATCTATCCACTAAATCAATGTAAATCCTTAAACCTAGCTTAGGACACATAGTTTAAATTAGCTTTTCTTTAAGCGTTTATTTAATCATTCAAAAAGTCCCCCATTACTTCTGTTCAATATCTTAATCTGTGTTTAAAATTTCAATTTATTTCACTAACTATATCGATCGAACGAGCCGTTTTAGTTGATTAGGGCTTCAGCTCGAAACTTGCATGACCTATGTGTTCTCTGGACCGTTGATCGCAAAAAATTAAATATTCCCAAAGATAATTAAATATTTTCAAAAAAATTATATATATATATATATATCTATTATTTTAATCAAAATAATGATGTTGGATAATCCTGGATGATATAACTGCCTTTTTGACCAATTATATCGGGTGTAATAATTTTACCTGATTTTCCAGAATGATTCTGCGATCGTCCTGGATGATCGATCTATTTCTTTATAAATAGCAGCTCTAAATGGTTTTTCTCACGTCAAACCTTCCATTTCTTCATTCCTCTCCCTCAAGCTTTTATAATCTTATTCATGGTGGGTGGCAAGAGATCTAAGATGCCGGTTGAAATGTCTTCAAGGGCCAATATTAACCCTCATTTCACTGAGGCGGTTGATTAAGCCTCCTACCTACATTGCAAGATAGATGAGATCACCTTATCCTAGACTGTTAATCAACATACGCTTTCTTACCCTATTCTTGACCTTTTTGTGCACACCTCTCTCACAATCATCCTTACCCTTGCCTTTCCTTTCAATTCTGAACTACTCTTTGAATTATTTGCAAGCCTCTGGATCAACTCTTCTTATAATGCACTTTAGTCTTACGTTAACAAATGCCTTGTCAAAATTATTAATCAAGATTTTCATGAGCACATTCAATTATCCACCACTGGAGATAAGCTTCACATCTTGTCTTAAGATCTTGATTTTGACTGGGCTCCCGCAAATCACCTATTGTGAAATATGTTTGTCTCTTATCATATTGGGGCATCCAGATCTTTAGTCAAGGATGATAGTGAAATCTAACATGTGCTTCGAACATCTATTATTCAAAAAGTTGGTGATCATGTCCATATCACTCCACTCCTTTCGATCACCACTTTCTACATCATGGCCCATCGAGAATTCAATGTTACTAATCTTATTTTTTGCTATATTGCATACCTAAATAGCATTAGGGATACATGACATAGAAGGAAGCCAAACCTTGCCTTAGGACACATCATAGCTTATGTCCTAGAATCCAAATACAACCTTCAATATCCTACCCCACCGAACTTCCAGCCTACCTTCTACACCAACAACACTTTCCATATTCTTCATAGTACTCATTCTCCACCCAGAGCATGAGGAAGTTGAGGGAGTTAAGGAGTAGGCGGCTCCTGCACCTGCTCCACTCCGATAGCACTTACAACTGGATTAGCTGGTGGAGCTGTTCAACTAGTGGGAGGCTCAGTTTGAGTCCTACATTGCTGCACAGGAGCAGCAACATGAAGAGGATATTTCTCAATTTAATTCATATGTGGCTTACCAATAGTGCTAGCACGACCAGGACATGGCTTGGTTTTGGGAGCAGTTCGTTACTCTTTCTAACTTCTTTCAGCCACAACCACCACCTCCTTCTGATGATCAGGGGCCATCCTACTTATAGTTTATTTTCTTATATTATTTTTCTATGATGTAATTTATTTTTTTGGTAGCTTTTGTTATGTTTTTCTTTAACAGTTCCCTCCTCCTTTTGTGATTTCAAAAGGGGGAGTAGTGGTAGTGTGTTATGTTATTTCATTGTACTATTTTCTATTTAGTGTTTGTACCATCAGTTTATTTTTAGTAAAATTTGAACTTCTTGATTCAAATTGTTTTTCCTTGTGATGTTTTTAATAAACTACTTAAATTATTTTTTATTTTCTAAAATAAAAGATGGGGAGATTATTGTAAATTTGAATTCAGGAATTATAATTTTGATGATAGCAAACATTTTTTAGACTTCTATTTTTCTACGACTACTTTGCCTACTAACATTTCAGGCCCACAAAGTCAATTGAAAATCAAGCAAGCTCAAGATTGGGTAGACTAGGAGTGAGTCAGTATGTAAACACACATCAATGGTTTTTTTACCTTTTCTTGAGTCACTTGTAATAAGGTGGGTCCTGATGCTAAGTAACCTTGCACACACACACACACACACAAACATTTTTTTTCTATTGTTAGAGTTTTCTATTTTTGATCACATCATCTGGGATGATCCCAAATTGTCTTGGATGATCAGTTAAAAATAGAAAACCTAATTAGGGCATCCTGGTTAAGGCATTTTCAATTAAGCAAATCGTTCTAGATGATATTAGCATGGTCATGGACTATATGTTCAAATTAAAAACAATTAGTCAAAAACTCTTTCAGGTATGTTTTATTTTTGAACATTGTCCAAGACATTATCCTAGATGATGCATTAAAATTTATGCCTAAATTAGTTTTGTAATTAAGGAAAGCAATTAAGGTTTGATTGCTCGATAATATCATCCTAGATGATTAGTTAAACAAACCTTGATTTCTTCCTGGATGACCAAATCGATGTTCTGGATGTTGTATATTGATTTATACTACTCATCTGAGATGATCCAAAATCATCCTAGACAATTAATTATTTTTCCATCATCCATACATATAATAAGGGCAATATTCTAGATGATATTTGACGTTTTGAACTAATTGGCCAAGACAATCATGAAATCATCCTGGATGACTAATTTATTTTTTCATTCTCCAGACATATAATCAGAGCCATGTTTTGGATGATACTCAATAATTTAGAACAAATCATACAAGATGATGTTCTATCATCTTGAACGATCAGAATAAACAAGTCCTTTAATCGTCCAGACACTCCCATATCATCTTGGCTGATTGAGATGAATTTACACTGATCGTACAAGATGATCCATCGATCATCCTAGACAATTTATGTCAGTTTGTTGCAATTAAGAGAAAATTTGAGGCTCTTCTATATATGACCTCTTATTTACCCAAGAATGCATCTTTTGTTGATCTCTTGACCTGATAGAGCCAAGAGGAGAAGGAGAGCAAAGAAGATAGATAGAGAGAGGATCTTGTGAGGGGGAGTTTGTGAGGGGTTTCACAAAGGTTGCTCCAAGAAAGGATCTAAGTCATATTCTTTAATTATCATCCCTTGTTCCTTGGAGGTTTGAGAGAGGTCTACTTCAGCAATTGATTGAGGTTCTCTTCCTGCTACAGGAGGAAGTGAAAGGAGTTGGGTTCTCTACCCATCAGAGTTGGTGGAAAGGAGGTTTATACCGGCTTCTTAATTTTTGCACTTTAATTTCTTGTGGTGATTGTATGGTTTTGATTATGTTTTTGATTGATTTTTTTTTAAAACACCAATTTACCTCTCCCCCCCCCCCC
>NW_021319483.1:470850-483391 GCF_001605985.2 Dendrobium catenatum | reverse complement strand
AACATCCTTGACAAACTTTTATATACATATCCTTTTTCATGACTTGTTAATCAGTAATGCATATGTTTTTGGACCCAGTTTGACCCAGTGTTAACCAGGGGTCAAAATTACCAAGATACCTTTTAAAGGGGTTTTTGGCCTTTTACCAAAAAATTAATATAGTTCAACCTAATGAACCTTCAAAACCTATTCAGATAAATCTTAAATATCATTAGGAACATATTAGACCCACACCCACTCTTTGGTTTTACCTGGTTGACCAACTCAACCATGGTTGACTTATGTGTCCTTAAGGGTTTTTATACCCATTTAAATCCAAATGAGCTCTCATTAACTTGGGACCAATTTCCTTGAGTTCATATGGTCAATTTGAACTCAATGGACCTAACCATTTACTCTAGGTTTACATGGTTTACCAAGTTAACCAAGTTTGACCAAACTTTTCATACACTTCTACCCATTTAACTCCTTTTAACTAAGGACTTGTCAAGCCTACCCAAAACCATATCGTGACCCATAAGGTCCCTAAGGGACCCTCTTGAGGGCCGAAGACTTTGATCCACTTGGATTAGCCATTTGGATTGACCTAAGTGCCCAAAGAGAGGTCTCTCTCAAGCCAAATTCCACTCTAAGATAAATTGGATCAAACCAATGGTGGCAATGGGTCCTCGATGACCCAATACACCTTTCCTAATTGACCCAGTCCTTGGGTCTACTTGGGTTCGGAATTAGACAAAACCAAACTGATCAAAACTATTATTGGTTGATCCATTTCCCAACCTAGGCTTCATCAAGCCAAATTAGTACCTCCACTAGGCGGCCCTAGGTCCAACACACCTACCCTTATCAGCCCAGGCCTTGGGTTTACTTGGGTCAACCTCTAGGCCATTCCAAAGTGGTTAAAACCACTTTAACTAGAGCCATCTTCCTCCACATACTAGTCTAAACCCAATTGACACATGTATTTGGTGCCCCTTGACCCAATGCATCTTCCCCATTAATCCCATTAGTTAGCTTAACTAGGATCCGACACAAATGGACGCAAATCTACCCAAATATAGGTTAACATGAGCCATAATTGGGAATTAGGCCATCTGATTGCCGACTCAATCCATGGTTGGGTTCAACATGACCCAACCTACCTTCCCCATCAAGCTCAAGTCTTGGCTATACCTAGGTTACACTCAAATGGACCCAAACCAAACAGGTTTGGGTCAACCCAAACCCATTCAATAAATTGGGCTACCTCTTACCCAATTGAGCTTATCCTTGAGCTCACCCAGTCCCTAGCAAGCACTACACCTAAGAATTACGCAGCCAATGGCCAGCAATGATCAAAGCATATGGTAGAAGCTTCTGGTGGTCACCTCCATCTAGAGTCTCATCCAAGGATGCCCAGTGGCTTAGTCCATTGTCTTTGGGCTCACAGACCTCTAGGAGGATGTCCCCTTCCACATAGAAGCCATCCGGGCATCCACTAATATAATCCAATCATCCATGGCTGCGAGAGAAATTTGAATAGGGCATTTCCACCCAGACCTCTCCATTCTCTCCCAACACTTTAAAACCCTTTCATAGAGCTCCCTAAGTCTTCATCTTCCATTCCCCAGCTTCCTAGCTTTCTCTGTCCACTCGTTCAAGCGAACTAAGACAAAATCTATCCATATTCCACTTGAAGTCCTACCTCTGCCATCCTTTGGTCTTGGCATCTGAAGGAGAACTACTTAGCTTCATCCCCTAAAACTTTTTAATAGAAAATTCCATTTGTTAAGGCTTTCTACATAGTGAGATACTCTTCCCAAGCTCCTACCTTGGTAGCAGTGGTCAAGTGTTAAGTAAATTGTTAATCCACTAGAATCCAACCATTGGATTGACAATTTACGTTGTCTTGATCCTTCCCAAGAATTTTGGTCGAGTTTCACTGACAATATCTCTTGGTTCATGCTAAAAAAGCACTATAGTTTTAGGCGCCTATGCGAGGTTAAAGACTTAATCCCAGATGTTGATACTAATCGACAGTTCGAATTAGATCCCATAATTCTGGAGGACATTTAATCATATCCATTCATCAATGATTGATTGGTTATGGTTAATTCTACTTTGGCATAATTAGCACCAATGATTGGCTACCTAATTAGAGCGTGCCTGCATATAAAGGGGCCACTAACTGTGTAAATCTTGTTTATTTAAATCTAGAAATCATGGAAAACTTTAAAAATTCACATCTTCTAATCCACTAGATAGATTTAAGTGTTCTTAATCTCAATGGAAATATCACATGGAGAACTTTAAAAGTCGTATGGTCTTAAGCCATAATTGTTTATGTGTTAATATCAATTTCACTTTGAATATTTATGGTGTTATTTCATTTATGTGTTTAAATTATGTCCCTATGGCTTAAGATTTTTAGGGGAATGAATTTAGGCATGTCTCTAACATACCTAAATTTTTCCCCTATGTTTGACCAAATTAAGGGCATGTTGGACTCAATTTAAACTTAGGGGTCATAGTTTGACCCCCAAGTTCAAATTGATCTTATGATCTATCCATTAGGATTTAGGATTTGAGCTTTGGTTATAAATTATGCTTAGTCTAAGGATTTTAGAGCCACTGATTTCATCCCCACCCAAGCTTAGGATAGTGACTTAGGAATTTTCTAAGGTAACCTAGTGGTTAGTTTTTGTTATTTGGTTAACCATTTTAAGGGAGCCATCATGAGCTTAAATGTAGTGGGCTTGGGCCTCGATATCAGGTGATCTCATGGACCAAGTTTCATTAGAATTAGAGCCTAGGAACCCCAAAATCCCCTCCTAGATTTGACAGAGAATTTTAGTTAATTCATAATTAATTAAAATAAAATCAGAAAATCTAAATAAGAACTTTAGCTGCTTATAACTGAACCCTTAATCCATTAAAATTAAAAGCACCAATATATATATATATATATATATTGAAGAAGCAAACTAGTTGCATTACTACTAAAAGAAGCTATTACAACCTACTAAGCAATATTTTCAAGTTCCTCCTTTAACAAAGTAAGAAAAGGAGGAACCTTATTACAACTAATATCATCCCAACTAAAACTACCAAAAATGGCATAGTTACATAAATATGCTAACTTATTGCAATTCCTATCAACACAATTAAAAATAACATGATTGAAATCCGTTAAAAAAGCAAGTTCCTCCATCCAATGACCATCCTTCTTTGCTGAATTTAGAATAAAATTTAAAATATTGTAAATATCACCTTTAATGATAATTCCCTTATAGACCAACATCCACTCTTTAATGACATCCCTTAGAGTTTGAATAGCTAAAAGCTCCAAATGACCAATATCCCAATTAATATAATTCATTCCAAAAGGCAATAGAAAGCTACCTTTACTATCATGGAATACACCACCAATATTGGCTTTATACGAAGTTAATAGAGAAGCATCAAAATTAAATTTGATCCAATTGGGTGGAGGAGGGTGCCAATAAATCAATAATAGCTTGTACCACTAATTAACACCCCAATGGCCCGAGCTAAAACCACAACCAAAGGAAGATACTGAAGAGAAGCTTACCGCTTGATCAGTAATTAGCAATGAACTATCTTTAATACCCTCATGTAAATAATTAATCCTATCCTTCCAAGAAAGATAAAATGAATTTAAATACATGTTAACTAGGAACTCATTGTTTGAACAACTCCAGATCATCCACTGACCACAATCTTCAAATGAGTTGAAAGAGGTAATATCACCCCAGTTTGTTTAAGTGTTGAAAACCCTCTCTTAATTTCCCACACTTTATTGTCACATGTTCTATATCTTCAACAGCATTGCAAACTCTAGGACAAGAAAAACCATTTTGTAATCTTCTATAGGATTGAAAGGTTGGAATTGTGTTATTGAATAAACACCACCAGAACACCTCCACTCTAGGCATAAGCTTCTTCTTTTTTGTTCCACTTCTAGTAGTGAACACATGACTGATCATACATTGAAGTTTCAAAAGCCATATATGAGATCGATTTCCCATAAGTTTGTTTTATAAGTTCCACTATATCATTACCCATCTCCAATATTATTTGATTTTCACATATACTCTTCACAAGCTCAAATCCATATATCTTATGGAGCTCTCCTACATCCCAACTCCTTCTACAATAAACTTGTGAATAGTTAAGTCTTCACTTCCTAGATTTGACACCAATATAGGCCAATTATTAATATATTTATCCCAAATCCAAACATCATTGAACATGTCAATAGAGCTACCAATTGAAATTTTCCATTTAACAATGAAATTCAAAATAATTTCACCTTCAGAGATAATTTTCCAAGTAGCCCAGCTTGCCTTTTTTTATACAACATCACCAAACCGAGACCCATATTTTGGAGAAAGAGACTTATCTAATAAAGAGTCTTTATCTTGAACAAATTTCCATGCTAACTTATCTTTCAAAGGACCAACTTTACTTTCTAAAGAGGGTAGAACATTTCCTTCCTCTTTAACAGGTTTGCAAAACACATTCCAACTAACATAATGAAGGCCAAGCCTCCCATTCAGCTTATTCCATATAAAACATCTACACATCTTGTCAGTATCATTAAGAGCACATTTAGAGACAAGAGAATGCGTATGATGGAAAGTAGGGTATTATAATAAAACTAATTTTACAAGAACAAACATCCCTGCCAAGGAAATGAACTTACTTCCCCAAACATTCAACATTCTCACGGCTTTGTAAATAATGAACTGAAAGTATGCCCCTACAAGCCTCCTCAATGCGATCTTTACACAAAGATAATAGAATTCGTTAGCTTGTTTAAACCCCATAATGGGAGTTATTCACTTTCTTTTCCTCCTCTTAACTTGCTTACCAAAAAGAATAGCATACTTGTTAGTGTTAATCCTTTGCCCCGTCCACCCATAAAACTCTAATAAAACACCCTTGATCTCTTTAACTACCTAAATATTATCTTAAAATAAATAATAGTATCATCTACATAGATCATATGAGAATTCGTCATGCCATTTGGACAAATATGAACACCAATTGATTCGCCTTTCCGAATAAGTGCATTGGATAAAAATTGAGAGCAAAGAATAAAAAGAAAGGGCGATAAAGGACAACCTTGACGGAAGATGCTCTTAGCATTGATCCAATTAGAATGAACACCATTAATCACCAAAGATAATCTTGGATTTTCCACACATTCCAAAATGAGTTTGGGAAACAAAAATAAAAGCCTCATGATCGGACCCTTAATTTAGCTTTAACTCATTTTTTTAAGGAAAATTAACAATTATTTAAATTAATTAATTAAAAAAGTTTTGAAAATTCCAAAAAATACCTAAATACTTAAAAACATTCCCTTCAATCAATACTGACCTTTGCAGGAGATTCTAAGATGTTTGGGACTGATTTGGATCAAAATATAAAATTTTTCATAATTAGACAATTTTAGAAAATCTAAAAATACCCTAACTTTGAAAAATCACCAATAATTCTAGAAAAATCCAATTTAATCAAACTCAATGCCATTAAAATATAATTAAAATATAATATTTTTTTTAATGTCAAACCTCCAAAATTAATTCAAGGTCAAAAAGTTAACTCTCTGATCAACCTTAGATCAAAATTAGGTCAAAATATCAAAAAAATCATAAGTTAATGTAGAAAATTTTAAATTGAGTAAACTCAAAGCCTAATTACTCATATTAAGGTCTAATATTTAATAAAAATGCTAAAAGTTTAAAAATCACTTTAATTTTAAAATTCAACTTTCAACCCTTTAATTAACATAATTAAATAACTCTAGTAATTCAAAATTTCAATAATTTATCTAAAATTCCAAAAAATTCTATTTTTATCATTAAAACCAGTAATCAATCAATTGGATTATAATTCATTAACCTCTAATTCTTAACCAATTAAATTAACTTAATCAATAATGATTACTATTGGGTAACCTAAGCCTATGAGGCTATTAGCTTAGCCCCAAGGAAGGTGAAATAAACTTCACAGGCTTGGTGAGAAACAAAGGTAATAATCTTAAAACCGTTAAAATATACATAAAATAAGTTTAATATATTAATATTTAAACTCATATATAAATTTTTGCTTCGACCATTAACGAACTTGAACACTAGATAACTTTAATATATTACCCAACTTAAGATCCTCCCCAGCCACGAAGCCCTTTTGCACACACTCTAGATTGTTTGCAAGGACAACCAACTCTAGTCTAGGATAGGTTGGTGCTTACATATTGTATGCCTATTTTTTGAGTTTTGAATGCATGTTGTGATTAAAAATTTATTGATGTGAGTATTTACTTATTTTAAATGCAATTTTTGAATTGATGTGATTGGAAATAGAATGCCCTTAGGTTAGGAACAATTTGGTTGATCATTGAGTTTTTTCAGGTGTCCATGCTTGTGTCGGGCAATAAAAAAAGATAAATTAATAATAAAAAGAATTTCTACATATGCTTCTACTGCTTATTCCCCAAATAATAAGAGTATGGCCAAGTGTGATTTACTTTTTATTGCACATATATATGAATTACTTGGGATTGATTTGATTTTAAATGCTTAGGATAACCATGCATGAGAGTATAGGTTTTTCATTCAAATATTGATGGAATTTATTTAAAGTATATTATTAAATTTAAACATTTGACTCAGGATACATGTATCCAAACTTAGATTCCAAATATGAAAGGACATCCCTCTAGAGAGGGCCCTTTTCCACTTAAAAGACCAAATTAAGAGCATTTCAGTACCCAAAAAGAAAAGAATAACCTCCCCTTCGTGAAAGAGTTTTCTGACAAACGTTATCTATCTAATGATGTGTTTGATTTTGAAACCAAAATTTGAACTAAAAATTACCAAAGAAAACTAATCTTTTAAAAATCCCCTTTTCAACCCAAAAAGCGGGGCACTATATAGTTATCTACTAGAAGTGACATTAGTTCAGGTATATTTCTTTTTGTAGTTTTTGCATCTACTTGCACAGTCCTTCTCCTCTCTTTCCTTTTTTATTAATACTTATGTTGCTTTGTGATTGCCCCATAAGTGAAGAATGCCCAGTCTTTAGAAGGAGCAAAGTGAAGCCGTTGTCTTCCTCTTTAGGGATAGATCTAGGAGGCATATTTTAGTCCTCTATAAAGGATAATATACTCTTTTTCTTTTATTAGTTGAGACAAGCTTATAAAAAGATGTAAATTCAAAATTTTAAATGAATTTTTAATTAATAAAATAAAGTATTACTAGCTTTTAGATGTTCATGAGCTCCTCTTCTCTTACTACACTTGTAACTTTTGTGGATGTTGTGCTTATGGATTTAAACACTAGTTGGAGTTAGTAGTTACACTTTTCAAAGCTTTAGCTTGATATTAGTGGTTTTAGTTCCTTCTCCCTTTAGCTTTATGTAGTGAACATTGTTGAAGTACTATTCATTTTATGATTTTTTTTACTGACCTTTTAGAAGTCTTGTGTGCCTTTTTTCCTTTGCTTCTTGGTTTGGCAGGCTTGAAGAACAAATATATGCTGGTGACCTAAACCCTTTAGGTTCTCATTAGGTTAGTGGTGAGATGTCATCAGTCTAAAGATATGTGCGTAGGGGACTTGCTGATGAAGCTCTTAGTTCATCCTTAGGCTTTATGTAAACTTTAGGATTATTTCTTTGATTCTTTACTTAATGCTTTGGCAAACTTGTTGAAGAATCTATAGGTTTTGATTTGGTTAGTAATAAAAAAAAAGTAATATTCTAACATTTATATAATTGAGAAGTCTTCAATATAAGTTTCTTGAGTTCACTAAACAAGGCGAGATAGGATTTAATAGCTCTTATCATTTGATTGTTGAAACGGGAGTTCCGCTATTGTGTCATTTCATATGGCATGCTGAGTAGATAGAGATGCCAACTACTTAGCCACATTTGGGCTTGTTGAGTTTAACCTCAAACACTCATTCAGACATTAGACTCAAGCTATGGAAAATACACTCCCCAATGTTAAATATACTAAAGTTGATAGATTTGGAGTCATCCTTTGTGGTTGAAGATTTTAGAGCTTAAGCACATTTCATTCGTTGCTCACAACTCATCCTTCGTACTGGAACTTTATTTCTCTAATCAATTAGGATAATTTAGTGGACTATAGACACTTAAACTTATCGATTCAAATGAGTCTTCATGCTTCTTATAGTCCATACTAATGAGTTAACAAAATGGGGTTCCTCTACTACGACTTTTCTTATGGCATATTGCGTAGATGGAGTTGCCAGTGACTGGGTCACATTTGGGCTTATTGAGTCCTACCACATACACCCATTCAAACTTTAAGCTTTAGGCTGAAGAAGAATTCAAGCTACTCTGGCTCGACTTCCTTGAGTGTGTAGTCATGAAAATCTTCTTTCTTGACATTTAAAGTCTTAGTAAGTTGGATAAGGTGGTGTCTAGAACTCTTAGAAGATCACCTACATATGCATTGATAGAGAAAATTATTGTATCATTCTACTTGAAGGAATATTCATGTTAGATGATTTTAAATATTTATTTGGGTATCTCGACACATAGCACAAAGTCGACCTAAATAAATATTTAAAATGCCCGTATCTTGTAGGGGAGAATAACGTGAGTTTAGTATTTTAAAATTTTAAATACTTATTTAGGGATCTCAATGCATAACATGATGTCAACCCAAATAAATAATTAAAATGCCCCCCTTTTTTTAGTTAAAACCCGCAGATGGGCCTATGCGTTAATATAAAAAGTTATTACAAGGTCCTTAAGGGGAACACTCAGCTCTCTAATGCTAAAAAGAGCTACAAAACAATGCAAAAGAAAACCTACAAGATGATAGTCCTCACTAATCCAAAATACAACAAAATCTAGGAACACGCTAATGATGTTAAAGACAAGCATCCAAAAAAGAAAGATACAAATATACACTTGAAGCGTAATTTTTTTTGCAAAAAAACTTAATCACAGCCATATGCCAATCCACCTGAAAATCACCGAAGCTGCAAAACAAGAAACTAAAGCATAGAATAATATAGAAGTATAATTGAGAATTGATTAGATTAAAATCTGAATACACATAAATGATATCATCCAAAAACAATTTCCGCACAGAAAAGTTCCCATAGTAGATCAAGTAATTCTCCCATAAATTAGCAATAACAATGTTAACCATCCAAAACTAAGGAGCCAAAAAATACTTACAGCAATGCTTAAAAACACCAATCAGGAGAACACATAAAGAGGAAAAAATATGCCATCTAATAAAGAAATTGAACACACCACCATGTACAAACCAAACAAGGATAAGGGAAAATAGAGATCTGGACTTGATGAAACCAGCAACCATTGCAAGGGAAACCCCAAGGCCACTCCATCCTACCACCAAGCCCAAGCCTCCACAATCTGTCAAACAACACCCAAAAACAACAAGACAAACTCCCAAAAAGCCTGGGCAAAAAGGTAAAATAGCACCAAAGATAGGGAAAGATTCAAAAAAACCACGAGCAAAAACCACAAAGATCCCCTAGGTCAAGACCAACATACCAACCAGTAATAATCCCAAAATACTTTAACCAACTGAGGGATAGAATAGTACTAGAGAGATCCCCAGGCTTTCCCCCAACCAACCACATGCACCCCAACAACCACAAAAGAAAGAAAACCCAATGCCATAAAATGCAGCCAACAACAGCTCCAAAAATAAAACCTGGAGGTAGGAGAGCAACCACTAGGAACCCTGTCAAAAACTGAACCAGTGCAATTATAGCTCAAACTCAAATCCATAAAAACTCAATTAAAATAGACATAACCTGAGAAAAAAGCCAACATCAATTCATAAAAACTAGAACATTAGAATAAAATAAATAAACTGTGCCATTAGGAAGATGAGGGACATTATCAGCAACCAAAAAATGCTTGAGAAATAAGTTTGCCCCCTTTGCCAAGAGACAAGGCCAACACAAACCAAATCAACACCAACTTTCAGCTACCAGAAGGGTACCATCCCTAGAAAGAAATCACATCCCCAACTGCCTAGCCAGTAGGACAGCACCAGAAGGACCAACCCGAACAACACCAATCAGCATAACAACAAATGATCATAGTAAAAATAATCAAAATGAAAAATATAGCCACTACCCAAGGAGACAAAAGACAACGAACATAGGGAACACTAAAAAAATCAAGTCTAAGAAGGGTTTCAGAGCCACTGGAATATTTCCCTTTATCTTGTAGATAAATTTTGGATAGGTTTTATATTTTGAGATTTTAAATATTTATTTGGGGATTTTCACATGTGACACAATATTGATCTAAATAAATATTTAAATTCCACCTATTTTAAGAGAGATTTTATGGGTTTTTTTAATGCATTCTTATACTATAAGTGAATTTTAGAATGTATGGTTTATATGTTGATGACCATACATAATGCGCATAGTATGTTAGATAATATTCTTTTATGTATAAGATTTTCTTGAGGGGACTTTTATGTATGGTACTTTTTAAGGTATCGACCGTTGATCAACGGTATGGGTCTCTAACCATACAGGTCTATAAGTTAATAGGCTCATCCCTTGTACATCTTCTCAATAATAAAGGGGCCTTTCCTATTAGACACAAATTTGCAACTAATTTTTTGTGGTGGGATGATTGACCTTCTTAACACCAAGACTACTTCCCCTTCCTTAAATAATTGAGATACACCATCAGATCAAATGATTTTTCCATCCTTGCTCGATAGATTTCCAAGTTCTATTGAGCTTGTATTCTAATTTAATCCAGTGCATCAAGTTCTTCCATTTACAATCAAGTATTTTATACTTGTGTAAGATCATGTTGAATAGCTACCAATAGTGCCTCTAGCTCAATCTCTAGTTATAACATTTCTTCAACGCCAAACACCAGTGTATAAGGAGTGGCTTTGGTTGGCATCCTATAGGTTGTATCATATACATATAGTGCTTCTACCATCTTAGTGTGCCACTCTCTTTTACTTTTGGTAAGAATCATTTTGAGCAACTTCACCAGTATTTTCTTTAAGGCCTCTTCAGAGCCATTTTCCCTTGGGTTGTATATTGATAAATATTATTATTAGAATTTACGCTACTTGATGAACTTATAAATTTTGGTGCTCTTGAATGTTGTAAAATTATTCAAGATCGCATGGTGCGGTACACCAAATCCGTAGACAATGTTGTGGGTGAAGAAAATTAATCACATTCTTAGACGTGACTTCTTTAAATGGAGCCGCTTCTACCCACTTAGAAATATAGTCGGTTGCTGCTAATATGAAACGATGTCTAGCTAATGATGGTGGATCTATTGGCCCTATTATATTAGTACCCCAGCTTTTTAATGTCAAGAATGCTAATATAATGTTTAATGGATTTTATGGGTATTTTGAATGACGTGTGTTTTTTTTTTTCATGTGTCATCTTCATCTGATTATAGCCCAATGACCATCCATAAATGACAACATATCATAGTTTGACATGTTATCCACTAAGAGTTCTAACATTTTGAGTAGGAAATCATCTTTTGAACACACCTTGTTGAGGTCCCAAAAGTCTATGTAGACATGAATCTAACCATTCTTATTCTTTATGGGGATAATGTTGGCGATCCCTTAAGCACATTTTTCTTTTTAAATGAAACCCACATCTATGAGCTACATCATTTTTATAATCACCTATTCTTCAATCTCTAATCTCATTCTCTTTGGAGCTTACTTGATGGATTTTGCACTCAGTTTGATGGTTAGTTTGTAAATAGCTACATCAAGGGATAAGCCGGGCATTTTAGCACCTATTCAGATAAAGCAATCCTAAATTTATAGAGAAGCTCCTTCATTTATTCAACTTTCTCCTCTGGTAGATGTTTGTATGCACTGTAGATATTATATTTCTATTTCTTGATGATACATAGTGCATATTTTTCTTAAAAAAGGACCCGTCATCTTTAAAATCATTCGTATACAATTTGCAACATTGTTTAGGGACTTTTTACATTAGGTTAGTAAGTAAATCATACATCTCCTCCTATTATTTACATGTTTAAACATGTTTTCCTGTATTTTTATGTTGATTGCAAGACATTATAATATTCATTGCATGCCCTGTATATTCATTGCATATTAATTTTCAACACTTGTCAGGGGCTATATTTTTCATTTACTTGGCATGGTTATGAGCGGTAGAGATGTTCCTACATTCATTTCCACAATTTTTTACTCTTTCCTTGCACATAGATTATATATTCCCCTCCATTCGATCGATTGTCATATGCTGATGTTCTCTTGTAAAGTTGATACAAACATAGAACTTCAGTCATCACTACTCCAATATACTTTGTAGTGCTTATTGGAGTATATTTTTATATTAATTTGCAACTAGCTCATATGTTGTCTCTGATTATAGTTGATCATTGCAAGCATGTCATGTTTAGGATTTCATTCAACATTGCTTATTCATTTGGATAATAGGGATCATTAGCACTTGAATTTTAATTAAGATATATA
>NW_021319483.1:441903-470398 GCF_001605985.2 Dendrobium catenatum | reverse complement strand
TAAAGAGATAGATATATAGATAGATAGATAGATAGATAGAGAGAGAGAGAGAGAGAGAGAGAGAGAGAGAGAGAGAGAGAGAGATGGTAAAGTGAATTTGTTGTAAGGATTTTAAGTATGGGAAATTAAGTGAGGGGTTAGAGTTATGAAGGCTAGGGGGATGTGGATTAGGTAGATGATGGACTATAGGAGTTTGGTTGATGGGTTGATTAGGCTTAGTAGGCTTATTTGGATGGTTCTTATGTGGTGGATTTGAGAAGTATACAAGAGGTGAGAGGGTAGGTAAGTGGGCCTTTGTAACTGGGCTAGTGTTAGTTTGGATGAGCATTGTTTGGGTTATATGGGTTTAGGGAAAAGGCCAATTTGGGGAGGTAGTTTTGAGGTTTAATTGAGGTTTTGAAAAGAGGGGGGAGTTGGGTGGAACTAAAAGCGGATGGAGGAGAGAGGGCTGAAGATAGGAAGAGGAAGGAGATATGGGCTCAATTGGAGGCTTGTTAATGGTCTGTTGTGGAAGGGAGGATGTAGCTGTAGGCTTGCGGTCAAATCAATGCTGGGAGGATAGGAGCATTGAGATCGACTAGGTGTCAAGATGAGGCTATGAGGTCAAAACTGGGCGTGGATTTGAATGCTAAAGTTTGGCAGGAGGAAGGTTGACATAGTGGACTGTGGGCCTTGGTGAGTTTTATTTGGTCTAGGGGTGTATGGGTTAGAGGCTACAAAAGGCTTAAGGAGGTTGAAGGAAGTAAAGATGGTAAGGAGGTCTGGAGGAAGAAGAGGTCGATGGGTGTTAATGGATAGAATTAAGGAATGCGAATAAGAGGAAGAACAAGCAGCTCTATAGTTTGGTTGTGGAAGAGAATCGGAAGAAGGGTATTAGTTCACTTTTTAACAATGAGAATGGAAATATAATTGATACGAGGTCACAATATTTATAGACTATTTTGACATCGATCTGTAGGAATTTGAGTGAGATTTTAGTAGGATTCACGATGATGACATATAGTATGCGTTATGCAGTATTTAAGTGGATTATATCAGTTATTTTAATGGAGGTCAACAAATCAAAGTAAAATTAGTTATATCTAGGTTTCAAATTAGAAAAAAAGGTGTGTGCATAATGATATATATTTTCAAAAAATAATTTGTTAAAAATAATTATAATAGATAGCTTGTAAGTTCCTACATAGTAATTCACATGTGATAGAAATATTAATGCTTAAATAAATGTATTATTTTAGAATCAATAATCATCACTATATAATATAATATGACTTAGATAAAATGAATTAAATTATGAATTTCTTTGAGTAATAGAATATTTGATATGTGTAGCATTAATATTAATCATCACTATTATTAATAATCTTTTTTTGATCTTAAGAGACAGTTTTAATGTTAATATTTGATTAAAAAAAATCAAGTTCATATGATAAAATTAGATCTGATATTTGTAGTAGAGGGGAATTACACTCAATTATTAATATTGCTCATCACACTGAGTCTGAGTTACTTAATGACACTCATTTTTGTTCTTCAATAATCCAGTATCGAATAAAAAACAATATATATGATGCAAAGAAATGATATTCCATGTGATTAGTGAAAGTTCGTAATGGTTATCAAACCTTTATGAACTAGCCCAAGGCTAACCAAAGCGGGGGTGGGGGTGAATTGGTTATTTAAAATATTTCTTAATGAAAAAAGATAATATTTTTTAAATATTTTTGAATATTTTAAAATAAATTGTTTTTGCATATGCAAAACTAATATCTGAATAATAAAAATCAAATATTTTGGCCACAGAACAAATCTCAGAAATTTGGTCAACTTGATCTACAATCACTGCTCAAAAACCTCTATTCTAAGTATCACACTAATAGTAGTGTATGTCCTTTTTTCTCCCAAAACAAGGTGGAGAGCCCTTACAAAGTCTTTCCATTGATCCAATGAGGTAGAGTACCTTGAATCCTTTTACTCCCTCCTGGGGTAAGAAAAGAACAACGGAATCCTTTTACTCCCTCCTGGAGTAGGCAGAGAACCTTGGATCTGATGCTTATGAAAGTGTCCCTAGAGCCACATGAAAGTTTATTAGGGATATTAAGCCCTTATGAACTCGACCAAGCTAACCAAGAGGGGGGGGTAAATTGGTATTTTAAAAATCTTTCGATCAAAACAAAATCTCAAGCTAACCAAAATTCACAAAAAAGAAATTTAACGTGCATAAATTAAATGCAAAAAAAATAGTAGAAAAGAAAGAAAAAAATTTATAGTGGTTCGGTCAACTCGACCTACGTCCACTCCCCGGAGGCACCCTCCGAGTATTGCACTAAACTCAGTGACTCTCCTTTTGCTCCCACTGCAAGGCAGAGAAGCCTGTAAAAAACCTCCTTTCCACCGACACCGATGAGGCAGAGAACCTAACTCCTTTTGCTTCCTCCTGAAGTAGGCAGAGCACCTTGATCGATTGCTGAAGTGGACCTCTCTCGAACCTCCAAGAATAAAGGACGATGATCGGAGAAAATTACTTAGATCCTTGCTTGGAGCAACCTTTATAAAACCCCTTACAAACTCCCCCTCACAAGATCCTCTCCCTCTCTACCTCTCCTATAGGCTCTCTCAGGTCAAGACAGCAGCAAAAGATGATTTTTTGGGTAGAACAAGAGCTCTTAAATAGAAGAGTTTCAGAATAGTTCTTAATTTATACAAACTGAATTTGTCGTCCAAGATGATATAAATATTATCCTAGACGATCAGCGTAAATTTCTCTCAATCAGCCCGGACGGTTTGGGATGCTCAGATTGTTTTTGTTCATATCGTCCAGGATGATAATATATTGTCCTATATAATTAGTATAAGTTGTTAAATATCACACAGACAATCGCACTGAAAGGATGTCTAGAAGAAAAAAAAATAGCTTGATCATCCAGGCCATTTTGACGATCATCCAGGATAATTAGTTCAAATCCGTGAAGATCATTAAGACCATCATCCTGAATAGAAGGTGTCTTATGTTGATCATCCTGGAACAACTAAGGTTTTTTGAATTAATCGTCACAGCTGATCCTGCGATCATCCATGACGATTTGATCAAGCAATCAAACTTTAATTACTTTCCTTAATAACCAAATTAATTTAGGCATAATTATGTTTCGTCATCCAGGATGATGTCCTGGACGACGTCTAAAAAAAAATAATACCTAAATAGATCTGGCAGCTTATTTTTTCTGATTTGAGGCTATTGTCCCGGCCGATACGAATAACATCCAGGATGATGCACTTAATAAAGGCTGCCTTAACCAGGATGCCCTAATTAGGTTTTTTGTTTTTTAACAGATCATCCAAGGTGTTTTGTGGATCATCTCGGATGATGTGACAAAAAATAGAAAACTCTAAAAATAGACAAAAAAAATTTCCCATGTGTGTGTGCAAGGTTATTTAACATAAGGAATCACATCATTTATAATAGACTCAAGAAAGGGAAAAGTATACATACTAACTTAGACTTAGTCTACCCAATCTTGAGCTGGTTCAAATTGTAATTTGATCCTGTGGACCTGAAATGTTAGTAGGCAAGGCAGTCGTAGAGAAACATAAGTGTTTGCTATCATCAAAATTATAATCCCTAAAAGCAGATTTGTAACACCACATAGGAACTAAGAAAGAAGCTTGACAAAGATGGTAGAAATATTATGTTGAGCAACCTTTGTGAATCCCTCATAACTCCCCCTCACAAAAAACTCTCTCTCAAAGCTCTTCGCTCTTCCTTCTTTAAACTCTCTCTCAGGTTAACCCAACAGTAAAAGATATCTCATAAAAGTATTAGAAACCCTTCAAAAGTTGGCTTAAAAAACCCTAAATTTTAAGAGATCCATCTTCTATTCATAGAATATGATACATATATTATATAGTATGAACAGTTCAATTCAAACTTGTTTAGCAATATTATTCAGATGAATTATTCAACTTTTATAACACCTTGTACAGTACGATCCAAACTTCTTATGGTACGATCTATAGAAATTCCTTATGTTCATTTAGAATAGTCTTTATGATGGAAAACTTCATATACGGGTGATTGTCCAGCACTATAGACATCATACAATACAATTAGTAAAAAAAAATCATGGATTTCATTTAATACGATCAATGGGACGTCTAATTTCATACACGATTAATCATGTAGTACGAACAATATCGTATTGTACAATTAATTACAATAATTGTCCATGATTTAATTATCTTATAATACGGAAGTAATTAAAAAATATTTTAATTTGGAAGTACAGTACGAATCAAATTCTATTATATAATCAATATAAAATTAGTATCTTTCTCAACCTCTAGCAGCTAGGGATTTGATGGTGCACATTATGAAACCAATATAGTACAATATAAATTAATTAAAAAATACTCTCTCAATAAAATTTTTCCTCTCCCCCTGTGTGTCTGCAAGGTTACTCTGCAATAATATCCACCCAATTACATAATATACCTCAAGAAAAGAGAAAATACATAATAAAATAAAAATTGACTCTAACCCTAGTCTACCCAATCTTGAGCTAATCACAATTGCTAGTGAATAGTGTACTGATTTCCTGAGATGTTAGTACACACAAACACAAAATAAAAATATCCTAGAACTAAGAGAAAGCCAACAGACACAATAATATTTGTTATCATCAAAATCATAGTTTTTTATTCAGGTTTGAAATAATCTCCCCCTTTTTGATAATGGCAAACATTATTATTTTAAAAATTTAAAAAAGTTGCTTTCCTCTAAACTCCCCTTCAGATGAAGATTAATTATAAGAAAAAGGAGTGTAATTTTTTTTTTTTTTAAATAATATGCAAACAATAATAATAATAAACAACACAACATAATACTACTCTCCCTTTTGCCCCCACAGCAAGGCAGAGTAGCTCTTACAAAATCTTTCCATTGATCTCGTGAGGCATAGTAGCTTGCATCCTTTTACTCCCTCTTGGAGTAGGAAAAGAACATGGGAATCCTTTTACTCCCTCATGGAGTAGGCAAAGAACCTTGGATCTGATGCTGATGAAAGTGTCCGTAGAGCCACAAAGGAACTATGAAAGAAGCTTGACAAAGATGGTAGAAATCTTATGTTGAGCAACCTTTGTGAATCTCTCATAACTCCCCCTCACAAGGATCTCTCTCTTAAAGCTCTTCGCTCTTCCTTCTCTAAACTCTCTCTCCGGTCAACCTAATAGTAAAATATATCGCATAAGAGTATTAGAAATCCTTCAATAGTTGGCATAGAAAAGCCTAAATTTCAAGAGATCCATGTTATATTCATACAATATGATACATATATTATATAGTATGAGCAGTTCAATTAAAACTTGTATAGCAAAATTATTCGGATAAATTGTTCAACTTTTATAAGACCTTATATAGTACGATCCAAACAACTTATGATACGAAATATAGAAATTCCTTATGTTCATTTATAATAGTCTTTATGACGGCCAACTTCATACATGGGTGATTGTCCAGCACTATAGACATCATACAATACAATTAGTAAAAATCATGGATTTTATTTAGTATGATCTATGGGATGTCTAATTTCATACACTGTTAATCATGTAGTATGAACTATCTTATAGTACAATCAATTACAATAATTTTCCATTATTTCATTGCCTGATATTACGAGAGTAATTAATAAAGATTTTTATTTGGGAGTACAATATGAATCAAATTCTATTATAAAATCAGTATAAAATTAGTATTTTTTTTAACCTCTAGCAGCTTGGGATTTGATGGTGCACATTATGAAACCAATATCATACATTATAAATTAATTAAGAAAGACTCTCTAAAAAATATTTTTACCTCTCCCCTTGTGTCTACAAGGTTACTCTGTAATAATATCCACCCAATTACATGATACACCTCAAGAAAATAGAAAATACATAATAAAATAAAAACTAACTTTAACCCTAGTCTACCCCGTCTTGAGCTAATCACAATTGCTAGTGAACGATGTACTGATTTCCTAGGATGTTAGTAAACACAAACTAAAAACTAAAATATTACATAAATAAGAGAAATCCATCAGACACAATAATGTTTGTTATCATCAAAATCATAAATTTTTAATCGGGTTTACAATAATCTCCCCCTTTTGATATTGGCAAACATTATTATTTTGAAATTTTAAAAAGTTGCTTTCCTCTAAACTCCCCTTTAGATGAAGATTAATTATAATAAAAAGGAGTGTAACTTTTTTTATTTTAAATAATATGCAAACAAAAATAATAACAAACAACACAACAAAATACTACTCCCCCTTTGGCCGCCACAGTAAGGAGAAGAAGCCCTTACAAAATCTTTCCGTTGTTCTAGTGAGACATAGTAATAGTACCTTGAATCCTTTTACTCTCTCTTGAAGTAGGAAAAAAACCTTGAAATCCTTTTACTCTCTCCTAGAGTAGGCAGAGAACATTGGATTTAATGATGATGAAAATGTACCTAGAGCCAAAAAGAAACTATGAAAGAAGCTTGACAAAGATGGTAGAAATCTCGTGTTGAGCAACCTTTGTGAATCCCTCATAACTCCCCCTCACAAGGATCTCTCTCTCAAAGCTCTTCACTCTTCCTTTTCTAAACTCTCTCTCAGTTCAACCCAATAGCAAAAGATATCTCATAAGAGTATTAGAAATCCTTCAATAGTTGGCTTAAAAAACCTAAATTTCAAGATATCCATCTTCTATTCATACAATATGATATGTATATTATACAGTAAAAATAGCTCAATTCAAACTTGTCAAGAAAGATCATTCAGATGAACTATTCAACTTTTATAAGGCCTTGTACAGTATGATCCGAACAACTTACAGTATGATCTATAGAAATCCCTTCTGTTCAGTTAGAATAGTCCTTATGATGGCCAACTTCATACACGGGTGATTGTCCAGCACTATAGATATCATATAATACAATTAGTAAAAAAATCATGGATTTCATTTAGTATGATCTTTGAGACATCTAATTTCATACATGCTTAATCGTGTAGTATGATCTATATCATATAATACAATCAATTACAAAAAATTTCCATGATTTGAATGCTTAATATTGCATGAGTAATTAAAAAAAGATTTTAATTTGGGACTACAGTACTAATCAAATTGTATTATACAATCAATATAAAATTAGTATCTTTCTCGACCTCTAGCAGCTAGGGATTTAACGATGTACATTATGAAACCAAGATTGTATAATATAAATCAATTAAAAAAGACACTCTCAAAAAAAATTTTACCTATCCCCGTGTGTGTCTGCAAGGTTACTCTGCAACAATATCCACCCAATTACATGATACACCTCAAGAAAAGAGAAAATACATAATAAAATAAAAATTGACTCTAACCCTACTATACCCAGTCTTGAGCTGATCACATTTGCTATTGAACGATGTACTGATTTCCTAAGATGTTAGTACACACAAAAACAAAAACAAAAATATCACAGAAATAAGAGAAAGCCATCACACACAATAATGTTCGTTATCATTAAAATCATAGTTTTTGAATCAAGTTTGCAATAATCTTCCCCTTTTTAATAATGGAAAACATTATTGTTTTGAAATTTTAAAAATATGCTTTCCAATAAACTCCCCTTCAGATGAAGATTAATTATAAGAAAAAGGAGTCTATTTTTTTTTTTTTTAAAAATAAGATGCAAACAACAATAATAACAAACAACACAACAAAATACTTCTCCCCCTTTTGACATCACAAAAAGAGGGAAAATAATAGGAAGAAAAATAGAAAACAGAAATGCAAAATGCATAGAATCAAAATGATAAATTACTCAAGGTAAGGAAAGAACTATTACACACATGAGAACTCTCATAGGCATTTTTCAAAATATAATAAACTAACTCTATAAATTGAAAAGACCAAATAAGATAAGTGTTGACTTTATTACAACCAAAAGATTTGGATTCTGGAGTTTACATACCCAGCTTAACAACTTCACAAGCTAAAATTCTTTGTTTATACCAACATCTACTTCAAGAATTATAATTAGATAGGGAAATTTTAACTTTTTTAGACTACTAGTATGAAATATACCGAATAGAATATTACTATAAAAGTGATGAATGAAGAAATCAGATTTTCAAAAATCAAGTTTTAAACATGTTATGAAACATATGGATGTTCTAAGATTTAAAGATTGAATAGAAAAAGAAGCTAATTTAAGTTGGGCTCATTTAGTGCCTCTTTTATTTGCTTTTGGCCCATATTGTGCATCTTTTTGTTTTTTAACACACTTAGTGCCTCTTTTACTTTTGGAATCATTACACATCTTTTAACTTCGCGCTCATTTTATGACTCTTTTGACTTTTGTTTTACAAATTGCTTCCTTTTTAAATCTTTAAGTTTCTCAGTTGTAAGATTATCCTCACAATAGAAGTGAAAAATAACTCACTCTCTTAAATAGAGAAGAATAATCTACAAGGCAAACCCGAGTTTTCTAATAGGAATAAAGAGCTTCATGTAGAAAAATAATGAATTTCATTCATGAAATTGATGAATATATTAGGGATATAAAACATGTAGTATAGTGAGTAAGTTTTCATTTCAACATCTTAATTCTAATTTGGTTTAGACATCAAATTGACACAAGGAATTATCATGAAAAGTAAATAAGAAGGGATATGAAACTTCATAAGATTCCTTTATCCTCCGAGTTCTAATAATGTCAATAATTACTTATTAAACATTTAAGTCAGAATAGAAGTATGTTTATTTCAAACAACAAAGAGCATTATGGAGATTTTGTTCATACATTATTATCCAAATAATATAGTACAAGTTCAATAGTACTGTATCATCCAATTCATATAGTATGATCAACATAAGCACATTTTCTATATATTTCTCAAGTAAAAAGCACATAAAAGATATCTAAGAGCACACAACTATGTAGAAAGAAAAAGAAATACTACTTGAAAGTAAGGAAATAAACACAAAATTTGTTTTTTAAATTAAATAGGATTACAACATAGGAGGTACTAAAAAAATGCAACACAAACATTAAACAACAAAGCATAAAAGGAAACACAGGCATAAAAGAAAAGTACAACATGAATAAACTAGTACAAAGGTGGATCCTAATCAGAAGGTGGTTGTGGAGGTGGTTGAAAAAACTGGCTAAAGCTATCATATTGTTGTTGGATGGAGATGAACTACTGTCGAATGTTTCCAAACTATTCCCTAAACAAACCCATATCATTATCATGTTGGTTTTGTTGTTGATCCAGACAGGTCTCAAGTCTGTTAAATCAATTAATCAACTCATCGTATTAGTAGTGGTGAGGAGGTGGTGCAAGTGCATGATCAGTTGCAGGGGTAGCTTCTCCTTCTTCATCAAAGAGTAGTTTTTTTTGGCTCCTGGACTTTATGAAAGAGAATCTCGAAGGAGGCATCCGAAAAGAAGATTGGAGTGTGATCACGAGGAGCAGGATATGAGATGTTGTATTTTTTATTCAATATAAACCCAATCACATGTCATAGTGTGAGGTTTTGCTTTTTTCTAGTGGTTGTGAGTCAAATGGAACTGGGATTTTGGATGTAATTAAATATCATTTGAGCTTCATCCATTTAGGTGTTTGACATTATGAAGTAGGTAAAAATTGATAGTAAGGGAGTTATGCTTATCTAGTCTCTAGCTTTACGCATGATAGATATTATCAAAATGTGTTGGATAACCATGGCATTTTGATTTAGTGTGTGTACAAAGGATTGGTGATCGTTCAAGGCAGTATTTCAAAGTAAGAGGTTCAAAGCACTCCAAACAAAGTTAATTTTGGATGCCATGGAAAGGGGTTTATTTCCTTTGGTGTTTAGCTAAAGATAGACTCCTTTATCCTCTTTGGTAATTTCAATATTCTGACAACACTCACAGAAAATCATTACAGTAGCATCCCCACTAATCCTAAGGTTTACTAGAATCTTGACAAAGATTTTAGAGTGGAAGGGATAGGCCAAAGTCAAAGGAAATTGAAGCACAGTGGAATTAAAAGGTCCATGATCGAAAAGCTAAGGGCCTATTGACTAAGAAGCTTAGAAGGTGTGATTTTGACCTCTTTGTATTTTTAGTAGGCAGCATAATCAGAAGCCATCAAAAAGTGATCATCAGTAGTGCTATTAGAGGAGGAGGAGCCTTGGGTTTGTCAAGAACTCTTTCAACTGTTGGCCATTATAAAGGTTAAGATTACAAGAAGGTTTAGAAGGTTGTGTGGGAAAAATTGAAGGAATTGGGTTGTTTAGATTGATCTTTAGCAAATCATATCGTACAATTGTGATATTATACGGGATGATCACATGCAATTATTTTGGCCAAACAATCAGTCAAAAAGATGTGTATGTCATACAGTACGATCAGACTTTGTACTGGATGATTAGAGATATGGAGCTCATCCTGAGGAGTCAAGCTGTACAAATTTTATCAAAAATGTTTGTATGGTATGATTAATTATAAATGTAGTACCAACTAAAATGAATTCATCCCAATCTGGATTAACACATGAATCATCTAGACAAATAGGAGTTTGTATAGTACAATCCTCAATCATAGATTCAATATGGTTTATCTGTTGAGTCAAGGGTTGCGATTAAAGTAGTAATGTATAGATTGTATAGTACAAATGTGGTTTGTATAGTATGATCGAAGATGAAATTTTTAATTTGTAGGAAATGACAGTGAAATTCAGGGAAAGATTTGTGAGATGATCCAGGCACAAGCATAAAACAAGATAATAACATCATCATGAGATAGAAAAGAAGAACTAAAATATAATCAATAATAAAAATAAATTAGGGACTAAACAAGCAAAATAAAATCATTAAAATAACAAGACAATAGAAACAAAATGCATAAAACATATAAACAGAAATAAGAATAACAAGAATAAATAGAACATAAACATAAAGTGTTTTTTTTTAAGCATGAATATCGATCACACCTAATCTAGTTCTTAAGGTGCTGAATGTTTCAAAAGCTAGTAGTTTTTTAAATATATCAGCAAGTTTATTTTTAGTGGTTACATAGTGTAGCTCTATGTTTCCTTTGGTAACATAGTCCCTAATGAAATGGTTCGTTATATCAATATGCATAGTCCTAAAGTGTTGGATTGTGTGGGCCTCCAAAAGGAAACTGCTCAATGGGGATAGAGTGCAAAGGGTACGATCACACTATCCCATAGAACAAAATGATTATAAGCATTTACACTCTTCACAAGAGGGCCAACGGGAGGTCATATGAGATCATACATCCGATTAACCATTGAGGATAGTGGCTTTCACCTACACACCTCGATGGGTAATGATATTTATAACTTGATTAAAATTATGAGATTTCTCCCATTCATTATATCATCTTGAGTGAGGTTTATTTGATGTGGGATTCAGTTTCTCATGGACGCAAGCCTTTGTGGTTAATTAAATCTTAAGCAAGAGCCTATGAAAATCTCGATTAAGGAATATACATTATTATCTCAGATGGGTTTGACACATAGGGAAGAGTCTAAGAGCTTCCAATTTAGAGGGAAGGAAAGGTTCAACTTGGCTTGGTCAACATGTATGGATCATATCATCATTTGGAAGAGCAAAGTCAGGGAAAAGAAACTGGAAAAAGATAACACTACACTCTGAACATACAAGAGAGAAAGATGGAGGTGGTGTCATCCATGTGACACAAATAGGTGAGATTTTTTGCCTCTGAAGAATAAAGGACTTACTCGTCGATGATGCATGCTACAGGATACTGATAGTAGTAGACTTAAACTATAAATCTATAGTAGGTTTAGTATTCCACACATAATAATAATATTGGTATCCTAGTTAATGCATTTTGGACTTATATCCTACCTGAAAAGAAAAGATAGCTAAGCACCTAGTCGTATAAAATTCGTATTGTTCGATCTTTATAAAAGATGGGTGGGTGGATAAATTTTATTTTTTTGGAAATTAAGGCTGATGTCTAGAGAGATTCCTAAGTGGCCTTGCCTTATGAATGGTATTATGCTCCTAAGACTAATGCAATTAAATTTTGATTTTAGTTAGTTTCTAATATAATGCATGCTAATCAAAATCTCCAAATAAAAAATGCTTAAATTTTTAAAAGGCTTACAAAATAAATTTTTAGAAGAGTAGGCTTTCCCAAGTTCGGCATCTCATCCCCATAGATCGGATTATCTAAACTCTACCCACATGGAGGGAAGTGTCTAACCTAGGAAAGAGAGGAATGCATTAATATGCATGCGACCCTGGACTACCTTCAGCTCATTTCCTAGATCGTTATCTTTCTATGTTATTTAATTTCTAAAATTTTGAATTTTAATTATAAGTAGAAGAATTTTATCTATAAAAGCCTTATAAAATCAGGCATAAACACATACAAAAAAGAAACTAATAAAAAGCATATCATTTTTACTATGCAAACAAAGTAAACACAACATAAAAAATATCAACTAGAGAAAAAAGTATCCAAAAGTCCATGACAAGTACTATATAATATACAACCTATGGTCTATAAAAACGTAATGGTGTCCTGGCTCCACTGACAATAATCTGGATTCTAATCCTATAAAATGACACAAATCGTTAAAATAAGGCATTTTGATCTTGAACTTTGTCTTCTAGCTCCTCTATTGATCTCCTTTCTTCAACTTTCTTGTAGTACATCCTCTAAAAAGATATCTAAATGAAAAGAAATTCCCTTTAAGGGACTTTGTTTTCTCTTTGGATACCTTATTTTTAAAAATGCTTTATTTTTTAAATTTTTACAACCCTATACTTTGAATACAATTACATCAGGAATATAAAAAAAAGTCTAAACTCTCCTATAAGGTTATCCTAAAAAATTATAATCAAATATCCCAAGAAAATATAAATGAAAATAAAAGAAAAAGCTTAAGCTAGCTACACTTGGCCTTGCTCTTTTCTGTATGGTGGCTAAGCATCTGAAGTACTTGTAGCAATTATATATAATTTATTTATTTCTAGCCCCCTTTTTTAGTGATGTATGAGTATTACCACCTACAAAAGATATCATACATATTAAAGTTGAAAGTGCTCTAGTGTTACTTGAAAGTTTGTCAGGGATGTTAAGCCCATGTGAACTAACCTGAGGCTAACCAAGAGGGGGTGTATTGGTTTTTAAAAAATTCTTCAAACAAAATCATAACCACAACCAAATAATCACCACAAAAATTTAAAGTGCAGAAATTTAAATGTGAGAAAACAATAAGAAAGAGCACACCAAATTCTACAGTGGTTCGATCAACTTGACCTACGTCCACTCCTTGGAGCCTCTTCTCCGGGTATTGCACTAAACTAAGTGTCTCTCCTTTTTCCCCCATAGCAAGGTGGAGAAGCCCATACAAAAACTCCTTTTCACCGACCACGGTAAGGTAGAGAACCCAACTCCTTTTACTTCCTCCTGAAGTAAGCAAAAAACCCAACTCCCTTTGCTTCCTCCTAAAGAAGGCAGATAACCTAACTCCCTTTGCTTCCTCCTGAAGCAAGTAGAAAACATCGATTAATTGCTGAAGTAGACCTCTCTCAAACCTCTGAGGAACTAGGGACTATAATCAAAGAAGATGACTAGGATCCATGCTTGCAGTAACCTTTGTGAAACCCCTCACAAACTCCCCCTCATAAGATCCTATCTCTCTCTCCCTTCCTCTCCCTCTCCTCTTGGATCTCTCAAGTCATGATAGCAGCAAAATATCTCCACTTGAGAAAATAAGAGATCTTATAAAGAAAGGCTTCAAATTTTCCCTAATTTGTAATAATCATCCTGTATGATTAGTTCAAGTCATTGAATATCATCCAGAACATCAACCAGAATGGATATCTAGACGATGAAAAGTAACTTGATTGTCCAGACTGATTAGTATAAACTATTACATATCATCCAGAATATTGCCCTGGATGGATATCTCGACGATAAAATAATAACTTGATCATCCAGGATGATTTTGGATCATCCATAATGATTTTGGATCATCCCGGATGATTAGTTCAAATCAATACATATCGTCCAGAGCATCTTTTAGGTCATCATGGAAGAACTAAGATTTGTTTAACTAATCATCCCAGACGATCCTATGATCATCTGGGATGATATGATCGAGCAATTAAACCTTAATTGCTTTCCTTAATTACCAAATTAATTTAAGCATAATTGAAGTGCATCATCCAGGATGATGTCCTGGACAATGTCCAAAAATAAAACATGTTTAAAAGGTTGTGGCAGCTTATTCTTTCTGATTTTTGAGCCTATTGTCATGGGCGATAATAATATTGTCTAGGACAATTTGCTTAATTGTGACTACCTTAACCAGGATGCCCTAATTAAGGTTTTTATTTTTAACTGATCATCCAGAATGATTTTGGATCATCCCAGACAATATGATCGAAAACAAAAAACTTTAAAACAGTCAGAATTTTTTACTAAAGTGTATGTGGGCAAGGTTACTTAGCATCAAGACCCACATTATTATAATAGACTCAAGAAAAGGTAAAAGACACTTACGTAAATTACAAACTGACTCAGTCTTAATCTACCTAATCTTGAGCTGGTTTGAGTTACAATTTGATCTTGTTGACCTGAAACGTTAGTAGGCAAGGTAGTCGTAGAAAAATAGAAGTAATAAAAATGTTTGTTATCATCAAAATTATAATTTTTGAATCCAGATTTGCGATAATATCCCCCTTTTTGATGATAGCAAATAATTAAAAAGAAATAAAATACAAATATAACTAAAACAATATGATGAAATAACTCAAACACTTCCCACTACTCCCCCTTTTAGCATCACAAAAAGGAGAAGGAAACTAGAAAACAAAAGCCGAATATAAAACAAAAAAGAAGAACAAAAGCAAAGTTTTTTTTTGTGATAAATTCTCCATGTTATTGAATTAAAAATTTGTAAGAATCAATGAGTTAACATCATCAAAATCCATAAAATGGTAGAATAACATATCTTATTAGTCCTAGCTCAGACTTCTCTCAGGACAAATCATCTTATGAAAATAAATGATCGAACTCAAAAAAACCAATTGAATAAGAAAAAGAGGTTCGATCAAAACTAGGTTCCAGAAAATATCTTATAGAATAATACACCAAAGTAATTTTTCATAATCTCAAAATTCAAAATCAAGCCTTTGAAAATATCAAGTGACACATGAATTCTTCTAAGATTTAAAAGTTTGAAAGAGAAGGAAACTTGCCTTTTGTGAGCTCATTTTATGCCTCTTATTAATTGATTGGCACACTTTACACATTTTTTTATTTTTTATACACTTTGTGTATCTTTTAATTTTTTTTTGCGGACATAACGTATTTTTTCAGTTTTTCTTCTTTTTGGGGCTCATTTTATTCCCTTGTCATTTTTTGCAAGCTAGATTTATTTTCAAGACTCTTAAAAACTCTCAGTTATGAGTATATCTACCTAATTAATAGAGAAGTAAAACTCACTATCTAATAAAAGAAAAAATAAACCACAAAATAGAAACAAATTCATATGATAAATGCAACAACAAGATTTTAAAAAATTTGAAAGTATATAAATTCTTTAAATATTATATTTATAAGTTAGATTACTATAGTAAGATAAAAGGATCTTAATCACAAAGTTTAGTTGTTAATTTGAGATAGACTTTTATTTAGAAAAGGAAATTACAATGCTAAAAGAGGTTAGAGAAAGGAAAACAATCAACAATATTTCTCCCTTTAACTGATTTAGAGATGTCAAATATTGAGTACAAATTCTCAAAAATAAAAATAAGGCATAAAATATCATTTCAGCAGTAATAAAAAAAGAAGAAAAACTAAAATAACATAAATAAAACACAAGAAATAATAGCAAGTAAAAAGCGAAAACAAATAAATCAGAAACAAACAAAAGAGGAGAAAAAATAACAACAAACAATAAAACATAAAATACAAAATTCAGTAAACATCAAGTTCATGTATTTATGTCAATAACACCCAATATGTTCCTTAAGATGTTGTAAGTGTCAAATCTAGTGGTTTAGTAAAGATGTCAGCAAGTTGATTCTTTGTTGTCACATGGTGTAACTAAATGTTCCCTTTGGTCATATGGTCTCTAATAAAGTGATGGCTTATATTAATGTGTTTGATCCTTAAATGTTGGATAGGATTCTAAGAGATGCAGATGGCACTAGTGTTGTCACAAAGGATTGAAATTATGCCTATAGGTAATCCTAAATCCAAAATTTATTGCTTCAACCAAAAGACTTGGGCCACACAACTTCCTAAGGAAATGTACTCAGCTTTAGTAGTGGAAAGTGCAATAGAGTTTTGTTTTCTATTAGACCAGGAGACTAAAGACTATCCTATAAATTGGTAAGTCCCAAAAGTGCTCTTTCTATCTACCCTATATCCAGCAAAATCAGAATCAAAGTATCCAATAATCTCAAAAGAAGTGTTGTGCATAGGATACCAGATTCCTAAGTTTTGGGTCCCCAATAGATATCTAAGAATTCTCTTAACTACATTTAGGTGGGAGTCTTTAGGATTAGCTTGAAATCTATCATAGAGAAAACACTAAACATTATATCATGTCAGCTAGTTGTCAGGTAAAGTAAATATCCAATCATCCCTTTGTACTTCTTTTGATCAACAGATTTTCTATTTGAGTCCATATCCAATTAAACACTCGAAGTCATAGGAGTGGTTATTGGCTTGGCTTTATCCATTTCATATTTCTTCAAGATATCATTTATGTACTTTGATTGACTTAAAAAGGTTCCATCATCCAATTGTCTTATACTAAACCCCAAAAAATAGGATAACTCTCCCATCATACTCATCTCAAACTCCTTACAAATTATTTTTAAAAAATTATCACAAAGTTTTTTATCAGAATATCTAAAAAGTATATCATCTACATAGATCTAAATAATAAGCAACTCACCTTCTACTTTTCTTAAAAAAAGGGTGGTGTCTATGCTCTACTTAACAAACTTCAACTCTAGGAAGAATGTGCTAAGCCTCGAATACTAAGCTCTGGGTGCCTGTTTTAATCCATATAAGACATTTTTTAATTTGAAAACATGATTTGGAAATTGGGAACTCCCAAAACTTGGGGATTGATCTACAAACATATCCTCTTTTATTACCCCATTTAAAAAGGCATTCTTGACGTCCATTTGGAAAAGCTTAAATCTCTTATAATAGACAAAGACTAATAGCAACTTAATGGCTTTCAATCTAGCTACAGGGGCAAAGGTCTCCTCAAAATCAATCCCTTCAATTTGGTTGTACTCCTTAGCCACCAATCTCGCCTTATTCCTAACCTCCACACCAAAATAATTCATCTTATTATTGAAGACCAATTTGGTTTCAACTACACTTTGTCCCTTTGGTCTTTCTACAAGTTCCCAAATATCATTCCTAACAAATTGATTTAGTTCCTCTTACATGCTAAGATCCAAAACTCACCAGATAAGACTTAATTGATGTTGGTTGATTCAGTCATTGAGATAAAAGCATAGTGGTTCACTTTCTTCCTAAGTCCATGCCTAGTTCTAACACCTTCAGAAGGGTCTCTTAAGATCAGTTCTTTAGGATGACTCAAAGAATATCTCCAATCTCTAGGCAAAGTGTGTGTAGGTTCAACCCTTTTCTCTAGATTTGCATTCTCTACTCCTTGGGTAATCTCACCTACTCCTTTAGTGTTTTGGGACTCTACCCTCTTCTCCAAATTTTTAACTCCTTTGGAAATCTCTCCAACACCATCTTTATCCTAAACTCTAGACTCTTTAGGATCACATTCATCAAACACTATATGAGTAGTCTCCTCCACCACCAATGTCCTCTTATTAAACACCCTAAAGAATTTCTCAACACTTGAATATCCTAAGAACACTCCTTCATTAGATTTTGGATCAAATTTCCTTAAGTGTGACTTCCCATTATTAAGAATGAAAACCTTACAGCCAAAGACATGGATGTGGGAAAGGTTGGGTGTCGTACCCTTAAGGATCTCATAGGAAATCTTTTCAAGTTTAGCTCTAACATTCACCCTATTCAACACATAATAAATTGTGTTTACCGCCTCAGTCCAAAAGTATTTTAGAAGTGAATATTCAGTAAGGATGGCTCTAACAGCTTCTACTAAGGTTTAGTTTTTCCTTTCAGCTACCCCATTCTATTGAGGGGTCCTAGAAGCTAAGAAGTTGTGGCTTATCCCCTTATCCTCATAAAAGGCCTCCAAATCTCTCATTTTCAAACTCTCCCCCATGGTCACTATGGATGGTCAATATCTCATAACCTAACTTTTTTTAATCTTAGTGGAGAAGGATCTAAACTCATCAAAAGACTCACTCTTATGTGATAGAAATTTAATCCAAGTGAACCTTGAGTAGTCATCGACAATCACAAGTCCATAAACTTTCCCCCCTAAGCTGGTAGTGCTAATGGGTCCAAATAAATCCCTGTTAAGGACTTCTAAAGGTATAGATATTCTAATATCCTTAATGGAATGAAAAGTGAATTGGACTTGCTTCCCTAGTTGACAGGAATCGCACTGGTGGTCTTTGGTGAACTTAAGCTTGGGGACACCTCTAACTGGGTCTTTTTGGGTCACTCTTCTAAGAGATTTCATATTGTCATGATATAACCTTCTGTGCCACAACAAAGACTCATCAGCAATAGTTTTTAAATAAAATGAAGCACACATTTAATATTATTTAAATCAAGAATGTAAACTTTGTTGATCCACTTTCCCTGTAAAATAATACTATTATTCAAACTAATAATGCATGTATTTACCAAAATTTTTATGATGAAGCCCTTATCACACAGTTGACTGATGCTTAATAAGTTGTGTTTCAGTTTATCTATAAGCAAAACATTTTCAATCAAAAGGTTCTTGAAGTTTCCAATTATACCTGTGCCCACCACTTTCTTGATGGTGTTATCGCCAAGAGTGACCTTACCTCAGGCCCGGCCTCCAATGAAATAAATTGGTTGGTATCTTCAATCATGTGTTGTGAGCATCCACTATCCAGGTAGCACATGCTCTCATGAGGCCTTTTGTGATAGAAAGCCTGCAAAATTATCAAATATCATATTTAGGAACCCAAATAGGTTTGGGTCCCTTCTTATGGAAAGAAGATAGTGATGCATGTGTGTTATACTGTGAATCATGTAATTTGCATCTCCATACCCAATGTGTACTACGTTGAACAGTGCAAGTGTGTGAAATGTGCCCTATCATGCCACATGAAAAACATCTAACTCTAGGAAAAGGATTTACTAATCTACTCAGATAGTGATGCTTCTTCTTAACATTATGTTATACATGGAAAGTTGGTTTATCATTTTCAAAAGCTTTGAGTATTTCTAACTTCTTAAACTCTTTTTCTAACTCAACATGAGATGACTTTAAGGAATCATGTACATCAGTTAATTCAATATACTTTTTATTTAACTCATCAAACTCATCAAGTTATGACATGTGATTGCTATCAATTATAGAGTGATCTTTAAATAAAACTTCATGCTCTTTTTGCATATTCAAAAACTCTAATTTCAAACTAGCATGCGATTTCTTAAGTTTCCTATATGATGCATGAATTTTCTCATAAACTTCAAGTAATTGATCATAGCTTATTTCTCATACCTCTTCTTGGTCATACTGACCAAGATGATCACCGACCATCAAGCACAATTTTGTTCTCTCCTCCTCAACTTTAGTCTCAGAGGAGTCCGATATAGAATCCACCCATAACGCCTTTTGGAACCGCTTCTTATCCTTCCTGAACTTGGGTTTTCCCCCACCCTTATCCTTGTTTAGATGTGCCTTAAGTATAGGACAATCAGCTTTAGCATGTCTTAGTTTCCTGAATTCAAAACAAACCGTATCAAAAGAACTTTTATAATTTTTTATATCCATACTTTTTTTCCACTTCTGATGATGCTTGTTATTTTTTCTTAGAAAACTTTTGAATTGCCTAGTGATTAAGGCAACATCATCGCTTTCAGTTAAAAATAAAAACTCTAATTAGGGCATTCTGGTTAAGTCAGCCATAATTAAGCGAATCATCCTGGACGATATTATCATCGTACGGGATGATGTGATCAAATCAGAAAGAATCATTCGCCATAACCTTTTAGGCATGTTTTATTTTTGGACATCATCAAGGACATCATTCTGGACGATGCACTACAATTATGCCTAAATTAGACTGGTAATTAAGGAAAGCAATTAAGGTTTGATTACTCAATTATATCTTCTTAGGCGATTGAAGGATCATCCAGGACTATCAGTTAATAAACCTTAGTTCTTCCTGGATGATCCATAATCAGCCTAGCTCCATCCAGGGTGATGTTCCGGCCGATATGTGAAGTTTTGGACTAATCATCTCAAATGATCGTGAGATAGGCCTAGATGATCAAGTAATTTTTTTCATCATCTAAATATCCATCCAGGGCGCTATTTTTGATGATATGTGACATTTTATACTAATCGACCCGGACGATCAAGTTTCTTTTTCATTATCTAGACATCCATCTAGGGCAATGGTCTTGATTATATTCGACAAATTGAAATAATTATATAGGATGATATATTATCATCCTAGACGATCTAAACAAAGGAACCTTCTAATTGTCCAGACTCTCCCAAATCAACTTGGTTGATTGAGCTAAATCTGAACTGATTGTACAGGACGATCGGTCGATCATCCAAGATGATTAGGGCAAATTTGGAGCCCTTGTTTAAAAGATCTCAGATTTTCTCAAGAAGTGGTCTTTTGCTGTTGTCCTGACCTGAGAGAGCCAAGAGGAGAGGGAGAGTAAGGGAGAGAGATAGAAAGGATCTTATGAGGGGGAGTTTGTGAGGGGTTTCATAAAGGATATTAATTAATTTCATTAATTACTTTAAAATATTCAAATTAATATTAATTAATTAGTTTATTAAATATTTAATGTATTAGGATTATTTAAAATACTTTAATAAAATATTCAAAATTAAATTTAATTTTAAACTAAGAAATCAGCATGGAATACTGAGTATCAAATGTTCCATGGTTTGAAATGAATGGTCTGAATTGCACAAGACAAGAAGATCAACTGCGGGATCAGATCCGTGGTCGAATGAAGCTACTGAACGGCTTGATCTGGATAGTTTATCGCATGATCAATAGTCCAAAGAATATACAACACATGGATGATGAGCGTAAACCCTAGATTGGGTATTCTGGATTTTTCTCTCCATTGGCTCAAGCTATTTTAATTATATTTTAAACATGAATTCTATGAGTGAACATAATTTATGGGGAGGTGTTTATACAATTTGAAAAGTGCTTTTTGAAATGCTAAATAAGCTTAAGTGTCCTAGACTTTGGTTAGAGATTTCACCTTAATTTAAGGATGGATTAAATCGTTTAAGATGGATCTGAATTTGTAAATTGACCACGCTTAATTTTTTTGAAGAAACCATGACTTTAAAGCTCCTGGATCAATGAAAAATTAGCTTGGATAGATTATTGGCTTAAGCTCGCTGGAATCTGATCGTCATCGAGGTTTTCAATGTGGGTTTGATTGGGGATAGGTGGAGCGAGGTCTGGAGAGTCCAAATGAATTAAGTCGCCACTTAGAGAGCTTTGGGCAAGAATAATATGTAAGATCCCTTCTAATTTGGCCTTAGGCCTCTATTTATTGCCTCGACACTAGGATGGATGGCCAAGATGCTTCCTAGGGTTAATTATGAGAGATCTAAGCTCCCTTGGCTATGTTTTTGGACAAGGGGAGGCTAGGGGTGATTAAATTCTATGTGGGTTAGGTTTTGACCTAAATATGTCTATTTTGACCAAATAAAGGTTATGTTGATGAAGTCAATAGTTTACTAGGACAACATGGTCAATCAAGCCCAAATTAATTAGGCATTAAGATAAAGTAGGTTTGAAATTTATCTAAATTCAAATAAGGGTGACATGGACTGGCCTTGTCAACTTAGGTTTGCTTGGTCAACAAGGTTGACCTAGGACTTAGGTATAGGCTCAACAAATTTGGTTTGGCTCATTAAATGCATTAGAAAGGGTCTTAGGGTTTAGCTTTGTCAATTTGACCAAGTCAACCAACTTGACCCTAGTCTAGTGAAAAGCAAGGTTAATAGATTGGACTCTTAAAAATATAGCTGTCACAAGTGTTATCACATAGGAATGGAATTGTACCTAAAGGTAGTCCTAAATCCAAAATTTGTTTCTTTAACCAAAGGACCTAGGCCACATAACTTCCTAAGGTTTTTTTTTAGAGGGTCAGGGGGAACCCGCAAAAGGGCCGTGTTAATAGAAAAGAAAGGATACAAGATCCTTAAAGGGGACCTTTAGATCACCACTGCTCGACAGAGCTACAAATAAAAGTCAAAGAAAAACCTAAGAGTCAAATGTCCCCTATACTACGAAATACAAAAAAAAAAAACTCGGAGCACTCTAAGGCTACAAGAAGACAACACCCAAAAAAGGAAGGCCATAAAGTAGAATTTTAGCACGCACTTCTTGCAAAACTTAATTATCTTGTCTACAAAAACCTTAGTCCAATGAACCTTCAAGAGATAATGACTGTAGAGATAGAGCAAGAACATCAATATTATATGGAAAAAACATATAGGATTATAGCTATATAAAATTTGAATCAAATTAAACATAAACAAAATAAAGGTGTAGGATACCCCTTAATCAACAATGAAGAATAACCTGTAAATGGACATCTGAATGCTCCCATTAAAAACTAAGTAATTAGAATTACAAATGCTCCAATAATAATCCATAACGAGAATCCAGGTTACAACAACGCCATCATAACCAACACCACGGCGGCCCAATTCGACCAATTAAAGATGCTAATAATATCAATATACCTCACCATAATAGTTAAATAAGGATTGAGATAACCATCATTCAGAAGAGTATTAAGCCACAAACAATAAGCAGAACTAAGAAAAAAAATAACCAAACACAACTCAACATCAAAAGGCCAAGATGATAGTAAATATAAATATGCCAAATTTATCAAACCCCACATACTATTTTGCCATCCAATAGGACCAACCATCCCAAATTAAAATTCTCCAAATAATCATCCTAAAAAAATAGAAACGGAGATGGAAATGGCCATAAGAGCTCAGGCGTGTAGTATATAAAAATATACCATGAATAACACCCAAGTGACACTCCAATCCACTCCCAAATCCACCTAGGATCTCATAGATCTTGTACAGGTAAAGGCCATTAGAATTGAAAGAGAAAAAATTGAACAAAAATAGTAGCATCTTACAGCCGCAAATAAGCACCTAAAAATCCCTACATACTCTTATGAGAAAATTATCAAAAACCTTAAACATCACAATAATAGATAAGAATCGATCAAAAACAAAACATAAGAGCCACATAAAGATTATGGACGGTTCATCCCAGTGGAGATGCCTAAACAAAGAGATGACAAGAAACTGAATGTAATAACCCCAGGGAGTGAATAAGCAACACATAGGGTATTGATCAACATTAAAAAATTTCCAATCATTAATCAAATCAGTCCAAATCATGTAGTTAGCATAAAAATATAAATCCAACACACTGTAAGATTGATTCCCCAACCCATGGTAATACAAAAACATCCAACTCAAAAAATTAAAAGCATCAACATTATGTAGTTGTAGTTTGTTGAAAACCATAGGTTGAAGATTCACCATAATGTCATACTCATGCCTGACAAGGAAAAAGGAACCCAAATACCTAGTATCAAAATCCATGAGAAAGATACTAAACAAATCATTCTTTGAAGTAGTAGAGGAAACATACTAGCAAATGTTCAGAAGATTTATGATGGAAATAATAATGTTTAGATTACTAGCCCCATCACCCAGATTCTAGAAAAACCAAAATGAAGCATCCAAGACTCATTAAATAATTGGAAATCACCATCAGTTCCATGGGACCACTTAAAATATAAACCAGATTCCATAAAGCTAACAAGATTAACCAAAGGGTTATGGAACAACCAAATATTATGAATAAAATAGATCCAAGATTAAGAAGAAATACCATTTAGGTTTAAAATAGAATACCAATAAAGCTAAATAAGTCTCAAACCTATGTCAACAATACTGAATACAATCATGAAATTTTAAAATAAAAAACAAGACAACACAGCTTCAACACATGCCAATAAAGACATAAAACCTAAGCTGACAATACAAAAAATAGTACAAAAAAGAACAATAGTAACCAAAATAAAACACAACTAATTCAAAGGAATATAAGGGAGGCCACGTCGATCTAATCTAGCCAAACCTTTGATCTCTTTAGGAAAATAATGTTCGGAGAATTTAGTGAAACCAGCAAAGTTACAACCCATTTTAGCCAATGCATTAGCAACAACATTACCTTCCCACAAAATATGGTAAATAGAATAAGTAATGAAGGAAAGCCAATACTTAATATCTCTTAACATATAAAAATTACAAGGATTTGAAAAGATATTACCTTCAAGATAAAGAATCAAGAGAATAGAATCCACTTCAATCCAAATATTAGTGATGCCTAATGAAATGCATAATTAAATGGCTTAAAGAAGACTCTCAATTTTAGCTTGAATAGAAGTTTGGAACATCTCTGAACAGGCTTCCTCCAATAAATAATCATATCTTTACAACTAACAGGGTGAGGACTAAAACCAAACCAAACTCACATGCCACATGAAAAAAAACCTTTAAAGGAATCAGACTTAAATAATTAGCAACAAACAACTGATAGATTTTATTTTTAACTTTAGAGATGACACTTAAAAAATTAATTTTAATGTCCTCATGCTTAGAATCATTCCTACTACTCCATGAAAACCAAAAAATAATAACATGAAGAATATTTCTGATATGACCTTTATCAGGGATGAACCACTCCTTGAGAAGATTAGCAATAGAATTATACTTTGTAGTAGTTAGCACATTAAACATGTTGTCAAAGTGAAGCCAAACTTTCGTAGCAATCGATCCTTGAATGAACACATGATTAATATTCTTAATATGGTAACACCATTGACAATTAGAGACAATATAAAAACCTTTTATTAATAAAATAAAATCAAAAGGCAAGTAATTGTGCAAAATCATCTATAGAAGAAAAGAGTAAGAGGAAAGTATGCTAGCATGCTAGAAAGTAGAATAAAGCAAGTCTTTAGGGAGCATTTGTCTAATAGAATTCCAAACTTACTTAGTAGCAAAGTTACCATCATTAGAACAAATAAACAAAATGTAATCCTCAATATCCAAATTAATAGAAATATTGAGAATTAAATTAATAATAAAATCAGGAAACAAAATTAATAAGTAAATCAATATTCCAGCTCTTATTAATAATAAAATCCTTCACTTAGCAAGCAGAGGTAGAGTGAGTGTATAAAAGATTGTCAATAGAAAAATTGCCCAACTATTTATCTTGCCAAAAAAAAATGTTGCCAGCTTCCATACCCATTCAACTCTTCAGCTTCCCACTTAATGTTACATAATCTTTAGCACCCCAAAGAAATTTGATAAATAAAATCTCCATTCTGCTACAAATATTTAAAGTATGGCACATAGTATGCTTCAAGTAAATGGGAAATAGAACACTAAACATGTTTAAAAAGAATAAGCCTACCTCCAAAAGAAAGAAAATTAAAATCCCAAGAATAGTAATGAAAATATCATCAAATAAATAAGAATGTTACTTAACCTTATAAAGAGGAGTACCCAAATACTTCAGAGGTAAGCATCTCTTTTTAAAACCAAATTTTCTTTCAATATTAGTAACCTGTGTATGAGATATATACTTAGCATGAATAAAATAGCTTTTAAAAGGGTTAAAAATTAAACCACTAGCATGTTGAATTAAATTAAGAAAATTGAAAGAAATATTAAGTATTTTAATAGAGTCATTAGATAAAAAAATAAAATCATCTACAAAGCTCAAATGGGTAATAGGAAAACCACCACCCGTTCAAAATTGCATAGTAGGATGAATCCTAAAATGATTATTAATAACACAAGATAAGAATTCTACATCAATAATAAAAATATCAAGAGAGAGAAGCTCCACAAATTGAGGAAGGATTTGGAAGGAGATTTTCGGCTGCATTCTTTGTAAATGGAGGATGGTGGCCGGTCATCCTTGGATGACCGGAACACCAATTCCCTTAGATCTACCGCGCGTCCAACTTTGTTGGATACAAAAGGTAGTTTTACATTCAATCGTAGCTTTCCTAGTTTTTTTAACTCTCCTCTAGTGATTAGAGAGGGAGGGTGTGCTTCTAAGAAAACATCTTTGATGGAGAACGGTAAAGGAAAAGAAATTTTGGTGGATTTGAAAAGTAAGTCTTGCTCAACCGTGCCGGTTTTGATCCCTAGAGCTAATGATTTGGAGGCTTCCACCTCTAGTGAAACCAACCACAATTTGAATAATACTAATGTGTAGATTAGAAAACTACACTTTAAAATTAATTCAAATATAATTCATGAAGGAAGTATAGATGCTAGTGTGGTTAAACTTGACTTGGAAAATGAAAAATCCAATGTTCATGTTCTAAGAAATTCATTGGTAGTGATGATCCTTTGCAAAAACTTTCCCTTCTCAAATTGTGCTTTTGAATTAAGGAAGCAATCGGTTAAATTTGGAGGATTTCACATTACTTCACTTGGATTAGATTAGTTCTTGTGCTCCTTTCAAACTTAGGAGGCAATGGAGGAAGTTCTCAATGGAGGCCCTTGGTACGTGGGAGGTTTTGTCATTGGGCTAGATAAATGGACTCCCAATTTTTCACCTCATTCCTTAGATGGAATTTCTTCTCCCATTTGGGTTCGTCTTCCCCACTTTCCATTGCACTGCTGGGACAAAACCAACATTACGAGAATTATTTTGAGTATAGGGACTCCATTATTATTGGATGGTAACATGTTTAGATGGGGGAGGAGGGAATTCGCTAGAGCATGTGTTCGGGTTAAATTGAACTCGAAACTCCCTAGTGGTATTTTTGTTGAAGGAATTCATGGAAAATTTTATCAGAAATTTGAATTTGAGAATTTATCTTCAATTTGTTTCAAATGTGGAAGAATTGGACATAAAGATGTGGTATATGCAAAGGTTTTTCAAAATCTGGATTTAAATGAAAAGGAAGTTCACAAAGAAAATTCATTAGTGAAGATAGATCTTACGGTCCTTGGATGCACGTCAAATTCAAACCTCATAAAAAGACAAAAAGTATTAAGAGGAATTATTATTCAAATCAAGATGCAGAATTTCAACCAGCTCGCCGGAATTCAGATCACCGGCCATTGAAGACAATATAAAATTCAGAAGGAAAAACTATTGAAATCAAGGGAGGAGATGAAGTTGCAGTTAGCATAAATTCAAATGTGATGGTTGAGCCGAATATAGCTCAAATTACAAATTTTGAATACAACCAATCAGATTCATTGATTACTGAAATTAGATATGTAAATTCTGAAGTTGATTTGATGATTCCTGCTGTTGTGTTTGAGTCTACCGATGTTCAACACAACTTGCCTGAAATTTCGGATTTTCAAAAAACAAATTTTTAATTCCCACAAATCATGGAGGCAGATAAGGTAGTTGAGGAGCTGAAGCCAGATTTTACTCCAACAAATTCAGACGAACAAACTGCTATTATTCAATCGGGCATAGAGGGAAAATTGGAATTTCAAATCCCACAAACGTTGGAGGCTGTTGAGGAAATGTTAGAGGAAGAGAAGATGGGTTTTACTCCTTCTAAGGCTACAAAGAATTTTGGTATTATTGCTGATAATAATACAATAAGAGATGGCCTTTCAAATACCATCACTCCTTCTTCCACAATCAATTTGAAGTTCAAAAAAACTATTTTAGTAAAAAATAAAAAAGGTTCTTCATTAGAGCTAGTTTCTTCCGGCTCTAAATATTGAGTCTAGTAATTAGGTTGTTAAGCCTAAGTTAATGTCCCAAAGGCTATCAAGAGGGGGGGGGTGAATTGGTAGTTTAAAAAATTTTAAACCCTCTTTTAAAATTATGTTGAACCGAAATAAAAATTATTTCTTTTATGTTTTGTAGAAAAAGTTTTTCAACCACAGAGTTTTTAAAACTAAGAATTAAAATGCGGAAATGTAAAAACAGTAAAGTAAATGACACCAGATTTATAGTGGTTCGGTCTAAAACCAGACCTACATCCACTCCCCAGAGGCACCCTCTGAGTATTGAACTAATACCAATAGTGACTTTCCTTTTGCACCCACAGCAAGGCGGAGAAGCCTTTACAACACACTCTTTTCACCACTTCCCGATGCGGCAGAGAACCGTCGTCCTTTTATACAATCCCTAGTCGTGGCAGAGAACCGTCCGTCCTTTCACACTCTCCAAGTGTGGGCAGAGAACCCTTTCCGTCCTTTCACACTCT
>NW_021319483.1:432182-440211 GCF_001605985.2 Dendrobium catenatum | reverse complement strand
CTGCATCTCAACGGTTTCAAAATAGGAAACAGTGGGTTCCAATTCAAATTAATAGGTTTAATAATAACAAAATGCTTACAATAAGGATCCTTTTTCTCTTGATCAAGGATCTTTTAGTTTATTTTATTTTCTAGTTTGTATTAGGTTGTTTCTTTTAATTTCTAATGCAACTTTGCATTTTCTCAAAAAAAAAAAAAACTTTGAAAATAATATTGCTACCAAAAACTTTTCATGCAAATCATAAACTAATTCATGAGCAAGTAAAACATTATCAAATATAGATCTACCTTTTACAAAATTAGTTTGTTCCAAAGAAATAATCTTAGGAAGAATTCAAGCAAGCCTCACCATAATAATTTTTCTAATAAGTTTATTAAAAAAAGTAAATAAATTAATGGGACTGTAATCCTTCCAAAAATTAATGGCATTAGATTTGGGAATTAAAGTTATATAAGTAAAAGAAAAGAATTTAGGTATAGGATTTCCCCTAAAGAAATCTGGCATAACATTGACGAGGTTGTCTTTAATAATAACCCAAGTATTCTGAAAAAAACTTAGTAGTAAAACCATCAATGTCGGCAACCAAATTAGAGTTCATATCTTTTAAAGTTTGCCAAATTTCCTTCTTGGGAGGAGATTTAGTTAACAACAAATTATCCTCTACAGAAATAAGAGAAGGAATATATGAGAAATCAATATTAAAATTTGGACAAAAGTTTTTATTGAAAGCATTTTGAAAGTACTCAACACCCGAGGCAGTAATTAAATCAAGGTTTTTAATAACATTACCATCAGGGGAGGTGATCTTATGAATTTGTCTACTAACTTTTTTGTGATTAGTAATATTATGAAAGAAAGTAGTATTGTGATCACCTTCCACAAGAAATTTAGAATTGGCTTTTTGCCTCCAATAAGCTTCTTCTTTTTCTTGAAGTTTGAACAAAATAGTCTTAGTGTCGTTGAGAGTGGCTAAGTTCTCAAAGGATGAATTATGCATGTAGACCATATCAGCATTTTCAACATCTTTTTCAGCAAGCATAATACTAGTAAATATTTTCTAGAAGATGCATTTATTGCACCATGATAATTTTTGTTCAATTCTTTTCAATTTAAACCAAAAACTAGTTATATCGAAAACATTATTAGAAGGGAAAAGGGGGGCACACCAGTTACTTTACACAATCTATAAAAAAATTTCATCAAACAGCCACATATTTTGGAATCTAAAGGGTTGAAAATTATTTATACTATTCCTATTAATGCTTAATAATGAAGGAGAATTTTCATATAAAGTTCTTGTTAAATGATCAATTTGAGTTGATTAAAATGAAAAAAATACAACAGTCATTAAAAAGAATGTGATATAATCTTTGTCATATAGTACCCTTATTCCAAGTAAAACCATTACTAGAAAAACCAATGCCATGAAGGTTACAATTCATAATCATATCATTAAAACCCTCCATAGCATAATAATTAGGAGGCTTACCTCTAATTATTTTAGAAGCATTAGTAATACATTTAAAATCCCCTCCAACTAACCAGGGGGCATTAACAGAAGCAGTGAAATCAATGAGTACATCCAAAGAATTTTCCTCCCTAACCTAGAATAAGAAGCATAACAGGATACTTGATTAAAAGTAATGTTAGTATGAATCATGAATCAATTGAAGCAAATCCATGATAATATCTAAAGAAATAAAGTGTTTCTAGAAAATTCAAATTTTATTAGTACAGTTGCCAAAAGAAAAATCAAAGCCTAACTTATTCCGAACAGAAACCAAATTAGTATCAAAAACTAAAGTCTCAATTAAAATAAGCAAGTAATGTCATATATTCTACACAAATTTTTAACACTATCATTAGATAAAGAGCCACCCACACCCCTAATATTCCAAATTATAGTATCAACCATTAAAAGATTGGTTAGAAGCTCTAGTGACCCTTAGGGTAATGTCAGACGTGTTCTAATTATTCTCACCCTTCTTTTTTGAAGAAGAAGTAAAACCTTCCTTACTAATGTTAGCCTTTCTAATTTGAGGTGAGATAGAGTTAACAGTGGAGCCCTTAAGACCATCCTTGGGAGTAGAAGGATCATGTGATTCAATTTGTCCTTCTTCTATATCCTCAACCTTATCCCAATCGATAAAGTGATTATTTTTTGAAGAGTATTCATATTCACTTTCACACTTATACTCACTAACTTGATTAATAATACAATCATTTAAGTCATTTTCTTGTAACACTTCTTTCTCATCCATATTATGATCCTTGATTCATTGATTAACCAAGGAGCTAGAAATAAAATGATTTTGAGCATCACCCACCTTTTCCTGTACACCATTTTCACCCACAACAAGTAAATCTTGATCCTCATTAGAAACCACATCCTCAATATTGCATTGACCATCTTTATCTACCTTATCCAAAATCCCTTCACTCCTTAAGGAATTATCTAAAGGGCCAATCTTAATGTCATCACCTGAAGCTTTTGGCTCCTCCAAATTTATGTTTTGAGCCTTTTTCCTTATAAATAATATGATTACCAAGCACACAGTTCTCCATTAATAGGTCTGACCACAGTATTATGGGTCATATTATTCTTTCTAAGTTGAGGAAGGGCAACAAAATAATCATTTATCAAATTTCGTTGAACTTTACAAAGAAAAAAAAATCTGAAATGTTTTCATACTCAACGTTTTGTAAACACCCAAAATTTTTAGATCCAAGATAGATGTCTTTCAGATGCTTCTTCATGATATCAAATTCCACCAGGTTACTAGCCACCGAAAACCTTGAATAAGAGGTGACGGCTTGATCCGTTTGAATAGGTCTATCAAAAATAGTTTCTAAGGCATGAAGAACAAGACAATTAAAAAAATGCAATAATAAATTAGGAAAAGAGATCCAAATAGGAACAATGGGAGATTCTACTTTGACATCAAAAAAGATATCCATTTCAATAACCTCATTTGACAATTAAGAATATAATAAGTTTATCATGCAAAAACTCTACTATAATCAAGATCATTGGATAATTGAATCGCCACATGTCTAGAATCAAGTAAGTCAGTAAAAAAATACCATATAATTTTAGCTTCCCAAAGTAAATACGAATAGCATCAAGATTAGGTTGTCAGATCGAAAACTTCCCAACAAGAGTGAACTGAAAAGGGCTAGCAAGTTTGAGAAAATTATCATTAGATATTAAAAGAGCAGGAAAGCCTTTTACCATCAATTTAGTGAAGGAGAAAATAGGTTCCTTCAAAGAACTAGATCCGGCAAGAGTATCATGAAAGTATTGAGATTTTTTCCACAACCATCATTATCCAAAAAAACTTTCAAAGAAACAACCGAAATGGAAGGGGGAATGCCCCAAGGACCTGGAGCCAAAGAAGACGAGCACCCACCATCAAGAAGAAAACAAATTAAACCTAAGGCCAACCGCCTTAGGAGAAGATAAAAGAATACACACACACAAACTAAATATAAAAGAAACACAAAATAAATAAAAATCTATATTAGAAACCACGAAGAGAATAGTATAGAATGGAATCACCATGGAGTCTCCTACTAGAGAAAGAGTTGTTGCGTTGGTTTGTAAGTTTTTTAGTTTGTTTGAAAAGGTTGCACAACTTTCTATGGCTATATACTCAACTTCAGCAGTGGATAGGGCAACTGAGTTATATTTTCTACTAGAATAAGAACTAAGGATTATTCTATAAATTGACTTGTTTATGAAGTGTTTTTCTATCAACTCTACATCATGTAAAATCTAAATAAGAATATCCTATGATTTCAAAGGAGTTCTGCTAACAATCAAGTAAAGAAGTGATCCAATTATTATTTTGTATTTCTTTTGATCAACAAATTTTTCATTTAAATCATTATCTAACTAAACATAAGAACTCATGGGAGTGTTGATTAGCTTGGCTTTATCCATTTCATATTTCTTAAGGATGTCTTTAATATATTTTGATTGACTAAGGAAAGCTCCATCATCCTTCTACCTTATCCTAAATCCAATAAAGTATGTTAGTTTTCCCATCATACTCATCTTAAACTCACTCATTATTTTTGAAAAATAATCACATAGCTTTTTATCAAAAAAATCTAAATATAATATCATCAACATAAATTTAAACAATGAGTTCATCTCCTACTTTTATTATAAGTAGGGTGGTGTCAAAATTTTCCTTAAGAAAGGTTCTTTCTAGCAAGAATTTTCTTAGCCTTTTAAACCATTCTATGGGTACTTATTTTAGTCCATATAATGCCTTTTTTAATTTGAACACATGATTAGGAAATTATGAATTTTCAAAGCCTATAGGTTTGATCAGCATACACTTTTTTTCACCCCATTCAGAAAGGCACTTTTGACATGCATTTGGTACAATTTAAATCCCATAAAACATGTAATGGGTAGTAGCACTCTAATGACTTCCAATCTAACTACAAGTGTAAAAGTCCCTTCAAAATTAATTCTTTCTATCTGATTGTACCCCTTAGCCACTAATCTTATTTTTTTCTAACCACTACACTAAAATCATTCATTTTATTTTTGAAAACCCATTTAGTTCCAACCACACTCTTTTCCTTTGATCTTTCAACAAGTTCCCAAACATCATTGCTCACAAATTGATTTAACTCTTCATCGGATGACTAGGATCTAGAATTCAACATACAGGGCTTGATTTATATTGATATGTTTAATCATTAAAATGAAGTTAGAGTGGTTTACTTCTTTTCTAAGTCCATGCGTAGTTCTAATACCTTCAAATGGGTCTCCTAAGATCAGTTCTTTATAATGATTTAAAGATTATCTCCATACTCTAGTCAGGTTATTTTCAGGTTCTATAATTTCCTCTAGATTTACATATTATAATCCATAGATAATTTCTTTAGCCTCTTCTTCCTTGCCCTAAACCCTCAAAAATTTTCAGATTTATCAAATATAATAAGAGTGGAATCCTCAACTACCAGTGTTCTTTTAATAAAAACTCTATAGGATTTCCCAAATTTTGAATATACTAAGAACACTCCTTAATTAGATTTTGGGTCAAACTTTCCTAAAAAAAGATTTATCATTATTCAATAAGAATAATTTACATCCAAAAATATGAAGGTGAGAGAGGTTGGGTGTCCTATCCTTAAGTATTTCATAGGGTACCCTATTCAGCTTGGATCAACATTTACCCTATTCAAAACATATCAGGCTATATTTACTTCTTATGCCCAAAAGTATTTAAGAAATGAGTATTTAGCTAACATGGATCTATCAACTTTTACCAGGGTCATGTTGTTTCTTTCAACAACCTCATTCTGCTGAGGGATTCTAAGAGCTAAAAATTTATGATATATTCCTTGCCCCTTATAGTAAGATAAAAATTTTTCGTTCTCAAATTATCCACCATGATTACTATGAATTATCAAATATTTATAACCAAGCTTTTTTTGAATCTAAGTGGAGAAAGACCTAAACTCCTGAAATGATTCACTTTTTTGAGATAGGAATATAATCCAAGTAAATCTCAAATAATCATCAACAATCACATACCCAAAGACTTTCCCTCCAAGGCTTATAGTGCTGATAGGTCTAAGAGATCCATGTGTAGAACTTCTAAGGGTTTGTTAGTGTTAATATATTGGATTGAGTTGAAGGTGAATTTAACTTGTTTCCCTAATTGACAGGCATCACACTGTTGGTCCTTAGTGAACCCTGTTTTATAATTCCTCTCACTAAGTCTTTTAGGGTGATTTTCTTAAAGTTTTTTATGCTTTCAATACACAATCTCCTGTGCCATAACTATAAGATTCCTCAGTAATAGTTTTTATGAAAAAAGAAGCAGCAGGTTCAATATAATTTAAATCAAACATATAAATATTATTAATTCTTGTTCCTTACAACATAGTATTTTTATTTAAGCTAATCATGTAGTTGGTAGACAAAATTTTAATGCTAAATTCTTCATCACATAACTAGCTTATGCTTAGTAGGTTATATTTTAAGCCATCTACTAGTAAAACATTTTTAATAATGAAATTCTTGGAGTTGCTAATTATACCTGATCTCACAACTCTCCTGGTGGTATTATCTCCAAGTATCTCCTTGCCTCCTGCACTGGCCTCCACCAAAATAAATTGATCTACATCTCCAGTCATGTGCCTTGAACATCCGTGGTCCAGGTACCACATGCTCTCACGAGGCCTTTAATGAGAGCATCCCTACAAATCATTATTAGATGTAAGATTTGGGAACCCAAACAAGTTTGGGTTCCATCTTAAGAAAAGAAGAATGAAATGTATGCATGTTATGCTATAAATTTAGAAGTTTTAGTCTCTACACCTAATACGTTTTGCGATGAACACTGCAAGTGTGGGAGATATGTTCTAGTATGCCACATTAAAAACATCTAATACTAGAAAAAAGATTTGCTAATTTATTTTTGTTATGGTGCCTCTTCTAAGGTTTGAATAATGCATACTTATATGATGGATCATAAATCTCTTTAAGTGAAGGTTGTTTTCTATTTTCCTTAAAAGCAATCAATTTAGCTTGTATAAATTTATTTGCACTTTCAATAATTAAATTTTCTACTTTTAATGCATTCTCCCTATTATCTAATTCGGATGCAAAAGTTTCTAATCTCTTGTATGTATTTTCTAATTCAACATGTGATATTTTAAAATAATCATGCTCATCAGTTAATTCAGAATACTTCTTGTTTAAGATATCAAATTCATCTAACAAATCTATGTGATTACTATCCATAGTGGAATAATATTTTCTTAACTATTCATGCACTTTTTGCAGAATTGAAAAATTAGATTTTAGGATAGCATGCTATTTTTTTAGCTTCCTATATGCAATATTAATTTTTTCAAAAAAATTAAAAAATTAATATTAAGTAAGCTCACATACCTCCTCTTGAGCAGAGTGATCAAGATGATCATTTCCCATTAAGCATAGGTTAGATACCTCCTCTTCCTCTTTAGTTTTAGAAGAGCTTGATGTTGAATCTGCCTAGAAAGCATTTTGAGCACTTTGTTTTCCCTTCTTGAATTTAGCTTTTTCTTCACCCTTCTCCTTAATCGGGTGAGCTTTAAGATTTGGTCAATCAGACTTCAGGTGCTCTAGCTTTCTACATTCAAAGCATATAACATCAGAAAAAAATTTAGAATTTTTACCATTCTTACCCTTATTTCATTATTGATGACATTTTTTTTTTAAAAAATCTCTTGAATTGTCTAGTCATCAGTGCAATGTCATCATCATTTTGTCCAGAAGAGTCATTGTCATAATCATTAGCCCTAAGGCTATAATTTTCTCCTTTTACCTTCATCAAGCTTTCTTTGACTCGCTCCTTGCTCGTAGGGAATGAGTGACCCAAGTAAGTTATCTATGGAATAAATATTTAGATCTTTAGATTCACTAATGATAGTTATTTTTGTATCATAGGAAGACGGTAAACTATGAAAAATTTTGTTAACTTTCTCATAATTTGTAGGCTCTCTTCCTAAGACTTATAGGGAAGTAACAATCAGATTAAAACTTATGCACATTTCAGAAATAGATTTGCTTGGTTTCATGGAAAAAATTCATAATTATGAAAAATTTTTAACATGGATTATTTTACTTCCTTTGTTCCTTCATATGTAATGCAGAATTTTTCCAAAATCTCTTTACCAGGTTAAAAAGTAGAAACACATATATAATCCTCATATTTTAAAGCATAGAAAAAATAGTTTAAATATTTTACATTTAGTTGGACTAAATCTCTATCATCAGTAGTCCATTCAAAAAAAAGGTATTTCAATTTTAACACAATTTAATAAAGGAAAGGTGCAGAATAACCACCCTTTACTAGCATCCATATGCGATAATTAGTTAAGGTAGTCGAGTGATTGAGTATCCTTCTACAGTATTACAATTACCTAAGTCATAGATCTTTTTTTCAAAAGTTTTTTAGAATTAATTTTTTAATCCCGCTCTGATACCACTTGAAAGTTAGTGAGGGTCATTAAACAT
>NW_021319483.1:412879-432082 GCF_001605985.2 Dendrobium catenatum | reverse complement strand
TTTTTGATATTGAATCCATTGTAGAATATTGTGTCGGTCTCTCGAGACCATACTTTATTCTCAATGCAGTATTCGATTACAAAATAGGAGAAATCAAAATCTGCGTGGTGACACACAATTTTTCTTCACCATATATATCGTACAATATAATGCATATCATACTATATAATTCTATATTTTAGAATATTACCAAAATTGTGATTAGGGGCTATTTTTCTAATTATAAATGATTGTCCTATATGATATTGATCATATAGTACAATTAGTTTAATCAACCATAATTATCACAGGTTCCCTATATAGGATTTTTTGGTTAACTCATAATCTAGTATGATATAAATCATAATATACAATTTGTTCAAAAAACTCAACTTCTTCCTAACTCACTAGCTCACCCCCTTTGGTGTGTGTGTGCAAGGTTACTTAGCTTTAGAATCCACCAGAATACCTAACTGACTTATGAAATATAAAAAGTATAAAAAGACTAAAAATACCAACTTTAACCATAGTCTACCAATCTTCAGCTGAACGAGGTTGCAAGTGAACTGTGGACCTGAAATGTTGGTGAGCATGAAAAAAAATAAATATGCAATAAATTCAATTATCAAGAGATAACATAGTTAGAAATCCAATAATATTTGTTATAATCAAAATTACAAATCTTTGGTACAAATTTGTAACACATATTGTTTCACTTATCATCATTTTGATGAAATTGATCTTTTGTAAGTTCACAACATGATTTTTTAGAAGTTTTAGAGAGAAGTTATTCTAGGGGTATAAATGAATCGTGTGTTTTGACAAGCTACTCCTAGCTCAGCTATATTACATCTTGTTTACGTTCATTTGTTTAAATAATCAAAGAAATTTGAATAATTTTTAAAATACTCGACTATTAAATAAATAAGGTTGAGAATCTATGTGTTTTGATTGTTTATATTCATGAACAATATCAATAAAAATTTGTGAATAAGTTTGACAAGAAGCTTCATATAAAGCTTGTTAAGAACTCGATTATTATTTTACATAGAGCTTATGAATAAGCTTGTTAAGAATTGATAAAGTCTTGCTATAAGTTTTTATTTGATATATTTCTACATAATTTTTTAGATTTATTATAATAAATGATTCTTAGTTTATAAAAACTTAATTTCATTTTTTATGTTATACCTTTTTAATATAACAAATTTATTCACAAACAAGATATAATTATTTATATTTGGTTGACTCTTAGTACAAATTGTTTATGAACAAGATTATTTATAGGGAGAATAATTTTTAATTCCTTTTATTTGTGAATGAGCTCTTTTTATAGCTCAAAAATACTCATTAGATATGTTACATAGCTAGCACTTTTAGCAGCTTGTAAATACTAGCTAGATGAATTCATGAACATCCTCTAGGTAATTTTTTATTAGTGGGCTCGATAAAACTCATTTGTCAAGCTAATAAACATCTAGAAAGTAAAGCTCATTAACAATTTCATAATGCTCGTTTGGTTAAAGCTTATTAAGCATGTCATGATTCAAACATGAATGAAAAACAAATCAAACATGAACATATATTACTTTAAATGAACCAAGCTTAAACAAAAATATGAAAAGCATGAATCGAGCAAGCTCAAAAAAGTTGATAGTAAACAAGGTAAACTATGAACAAACACCTACACGACTCAAATCTGTTTATTTGTAGCCTTAAGTTATCATAAGAAGAAATAGTAGAACAACAAATATAACCTTATATTTTATGTATAGATTTGACTATGTGCAACACGAATATCTTATTAACAAGATTTTAAAGGCTTAGATACAGAGAGATAGAGATAGAGAGAGATTCTAGGGTGAGAAGTTTTGAGAATTTACTAGATTATCAGAAGTTTGAAGGTTTAGTAATGATGCAGGCTACCTGGATATGTGCTCATATCCCTCTATAGACACACATAAGGATTTACTTATGTTTATAGTCACTAATGAGATTTCAAATAGAAGTTCACTTTTTTAAGGCTTAAATCCTATTTAGATTATAAGTGCTGTTGATAAGTGTAAATTACATATTATTTAATATATTTATTTTTTATGAAAATGTATTATGTTAGTTATTACTGTGCTAGAATAACTTAAAAATTGACAAAAATTCTAAGGAGCCTATAGCTCTGCAGCGTCCAACGATATAATGCTACATTGCTACCTCCAATACCATTGAGGCACCCCAATTATGACATTAAGCTATTTCTTTTTATTTTTACAAGCATTATAGTGGTAATACAAACAATGCCATAGTATTATCAGGTCCTTGACGTCTGAAAGTTAGCATGATAATGCCATATTCTCTATTTTAAAATGTCATTGCAACATAATTTCTTATGCCTTAGCATAATTTTTGAACTTGGGCGTTGTAGTGCCGCAATATCTATAGCACTATGGCATAGTAGTTGTAACTTTTAAGGGACATGTTTTATCAGTGAAGAGACATGCCTATTCACCAAGTAACTACTCCACATCAAAAAACACCACGGCCATGAAAAAGCTCTAGCACTAAGATGCTAGTTCACTTTATGAGCATTATAGTGCCATTATTTCAAGCGTCAAAGTGCCATTTGCCATTTATTTTAAAATAAATAGTTGTAATGTTAGGTTTATAGGGAAGTCAGTCACTTATGTAAATTCAATACTTTTTAGAGGACTTATATAGTTCCCTCTTAGAGTAAAATCCAAGGGTGGATTAGAAGCACAAGATAAAATCATCTAGAGTGTTTAGCCTGTATTTCTTGAAGTAACTCTGTAAGTTAAAAGGAGTATAGAGGAGATACTTTGATCCTTCCTAGTGTTATCACTCTCTTATATATATATATATTTTTTCATGAGTTTAGTGAAAATGAGTTTTTTTTATATTTATTCTATATCTAGCTAATTCTCTTATTTTAGATTGATGTTATGAAGTATATTTTGAGTACTAATGAAGATTCTTATTCTATCAACTGTTAAAAGATATTTTTAATATTACCTCACTCCTTATTTAATACAGTTGGTGGCCATATATGTAGTCAAAAGTTAGTATGTTGTATAGCCTCGATAGAGGAATGTAAGAACAATCATGAGTATTAAGATAGGATATTTTGCAAGCCTAAACATAGGATGTCAAATATTCTAGGTTTTTAAGGAGATATTATAACTATAGGAGGTCAACATTTTATTTTTAGCCCTATAAGCTCGATAGTGATATAGGGATGCATATGCTCTGAATCGCATTACTTTGAAGAGTCTCATTAGAATATATATATAAATTATACTCGTCAATCTAAAAGACCTTAATTTAATATTATATTAAATATTTTGCAATTTTATTCTGACATAGAATCTCCAAAAATATCATTTTAATTTTAGTAGGATAATTAATTCAATTAGAGTAGACAATAGTAGTTTGTTGCAACTATGCATACTTTCACATGGGTTTGACACTATACTCTATCATTTTATTAATTGATTCGACATGTATACTTATGCATATTAAGTGTAGTTTGATATTATTTATATAAAAGAAAATCCAAGCATTATTTAAGGGTGATATATCCCTAGATTTAATACAATTCAAAGTTCACTCTACAAACTTCATCAAATTTTTGGAACCATTGCCTACGAAGTATTTTATTTTTTGCAAATTTTAAATATATTATCGACTTAATTACATAGTTAGACATACTTGTATCTTTTATTTTATTTTATTTTTTATTTGTTGATTGCATATTCATAGTTGCATGGTTTATAGACATAAAAAAAGAACTTTATTGTTTGATGCTAAAATAGAAAGAACCATTTCAAAAATTAGGAAAACCAAGAAGGTAGTGAAGAGGGCTTAACTTATACTAGATCAAAATCAATATATACCTCTTAGAGATTGTGCTAATAGTTTAGTTGACAAAATTCATTAGAGTGTTAATAAACATATAATTCAAACTAATAATTTTGAATTAAAACCTACCATAACTCAAATTGTTCGAAATTCTCAGTTTAGGGGAACTCTTGTTGAAGATCCCAATTTACCCTTAGCTAGTTGTTCCCTTTTTCTCTAAGAGATAAAGCTAAGATGTGATTAAATGTTTTACCCTCAAACTCTATAAATACTTAGGATAAGTTGGCTCATAAATTTCTTGCTATATATTTTCAACCTTTAAATATTGCTAAACTTAAAAAGATATCATTTCTTTTACGCAATTTGAAGGAGAATCAATTTATAAGAGTTAGGAGAAATTTAAGGAAATGCCCTCACCAACCTTTACCTAATTATGTGGTTGTTCAAACAATTTATAATGGATTAGTAGGATCTCTTAGAGAAATAATAGATGTTGCAACTAAAAGAACTTTAATGTCAATGCCATTTGAGAAAGCACATGAATTAATAGAAGAAATGCATACTAGTAATTTCACATGGCTTATTGGAAAGCAAAACCCTAAGAGAGTAGCAGGAATATATGAATATGATTCTTTGTAAATTTTGACTACATAAGTTACAACGATTTCTATGAAATTGAGCATAATAGGAGAAAATACAAAATTTTGAACAGAATTATTTATGCAGATGGAGGGTCAAAAGTTAATTGAAAATAATAATGTGTAATGGATTAAAAATAATATCTACTCTTATACATACAATTTAGGTTGGAGGAACCATTCCAATTTTTATTGGTCAAATAATATTACTCGGAACAATAAATGAAATTCTAGTCAAAATAATCAAGGCCTAAATTGGAATAATCCACAACAACATGCTGTTAATTTTAGATCTACATTTAATCCAGGATTTAATCAAAGAAAACTGTTTGGAAGTAAAAATCCCAATTGAAAGATTTAGTGATGCAATTAGGAACTCAGTTATAAAACTAAGCTACTTTAATTAAGAATAAGTCAGCTTACAATCTCAGTTAATAGTGGACCCCTTATATTATTGCCTAGCAATACTGAAGTTAAGCTAAAGAAAAAAGAAAAAGAAACAAGTGATGGTCATTTGAGGATTGATAGCAATATACCACAACTAAATTGATAAAGTCAAGGAAAAACTGGTAGAAGTGTATAAACTTAGCATTGTATGGTAGGTAACCCAGATTATTATTTAAAGTGATATTATTTATTTTATTTTTTTGAGTCATATGATATAATAAACTGCATGAATATATAATTTTTGATGAGTTTTGATTTAATTTTAATTTTAGTTGAGTTTTGACTGAATGTATTTGTTTTATCCTGATTTTATGTTCGAATCTGTATGGGAAAGGTCGGGGATGACATTTTCTTAAAGTAGGTAGATCGTAATAACCCATATTTTGACTTAGGTAAAGAATTTTTTCTAGAGTCAATATAACTCAAAATCATAAATTGTCTTTGCCATAGTATTTTGACTGTAGTATTATACTTACACAATTTTTCTTATAATTTTTGGGGAATGCTAAAAATCCTTAATAAGGAACTGTTACCCTATTTTTGATTTCAATGTTTTTGTGTTTTTTGTATTTTTTTTATCAAAATTGTGTTTCTATTACTGAAAAATGTGAATAACTTTCTATTAGCAAAGCTTTCAATGCGTAACTTTTTGTATGTTATAGATATTAAGATTTTGAATGTTTTGAGTATTTATTTGAGAATTTTTACTGGATGATTTTGAAAATATAGTAATTTTTGTCTTCCCATAAATTTATTTTGACATTTAAAAATATAGTTTAGTACAATAAAGTCTTAAAAGGACATTTTATACAATTCCTAGTATTTTGGCAAATTTCTAGAAATGTGCATTTTTGCCAAATTAGATTTATGTTGTCTATTGGCATGAAACTTTGACATTTTTGAATTAAGCTCAATTATGCTTTATTTACTACAATGCGTTAAAAATGAATGTGGATATGTGCTTAAGTAATAGCTAGTTGCTATTGCTATTATAATATTGTGATAATAATGTATGTGTAAAATGCAAGTAAAGACTGGTTGACCTGTTGGTTGGAGTCTATTCTAACGAGCTTTTCTTTAAATAAAGTGAGTTGGTGTTATCCTCTACTAATTCACATGGTACACTGGTTGATAGTTATAAGCAGATAATTACTATGCTGATGGGAAAAGAGAATGACTATATTTACTGAACCAATGGTTTACTAACACTGATAAATACTGTGATAGCCAGGACTTCTTACTTATTTAGGTGAACTACTGAAATATATGTTTTTGAAATAATATTCTTATTATTGTATGACTTTAATGGTATTGCATAGATTTACTATTATTATATTATTCTACTACTTCTTGCACTAAATTATTATTATTACTTATATGAATATCAATACTATTTGATAATATTAATTTAATGTACTTATACTAAGCATGTGATATACTTCGTACATGATATAGGAGGCCTAGATAGCATGTGTACACTCTTATATGATTTTACTATATTGACATGATTTCAATAATCTTTACCGATTGTTTGATTTTAATCTTTATACAATTTTTGTATTGATTGGTATTACGAATATGATGATTGCTTTATAGATTTGACACTCGTATTGGTTTACTACTTTGCAGGCTTTTGTACCCTTATGTTTTTCTATATATATATTCTATTATAGTTACATGTGAATTTTACTGTTTCTACTTATACCAAATCCTGATTTGCTTATTTAGTTTTTATAAAAAAACTAATTCAAGATAGGGGATTTTAGAATCCTAGAAACCAAATCATCCAAATTATTTCTAGTAGAGGTTGGGAGCATTTTTGAAGAGCCTTTTACTGTAGTTATTAAGCTTTTATTGGGACACCTATTGATCCTCTGGATATTTTGAATATGCTGTGTCGACCAAATAATGGAGCAAGCTGGAAAAAGAGAGAAAATAAAATGATCAATATTCCTGCCACCTACATGATCCAAACCTCCAAGGACTGACACTATTTTATCTCAGCATGTTTAATTCCAAGTAAAAATATTAGTGAAGATACCCATGACCGTGCCCTTTTAAACTATGCAATTCAAATTGGGTACTCTATTAATGTAGGGAAACTTATTTATCCTCTCTCATGGATATCATTAAGGGAATTACTTTGTTTGATTAGGCACCCTTCCCTAGTTTATGCTTTATGTGTAGCCATAGGTGTAAGGGGAGATCAATCTTAAGAAAAACTATTCCCCATTCAAACCCTTATAAAATGGAAAATTATGGGGTTCAAGCAAGCTAAAATAGAGGAGGAAGGAGACCTAGTGAATCAAGGGTGTTTAAGAGGCCTAGTAATAGCTATAATAGTATTAGGACTCCTAAGACTCTGGGGGATATCGTAGCTAAACATAGAGGGAATATTAAAAGGTGACATAATTCTATAAGTATTCAAATGATTGGTAACTTGAGATTATAATAAGGATGACTCATAGCATGGATCATCAAGTAAGGCATTATAGATACACTGTCAACTTCAATAATGCTCTTATAGGAATATTTAGAAGTTTTTCTTTTGTAGAGCAACCTACTCAGCTATAGTTTACATCTGCCCAATCCTATGATCCTTTTTTTTTTAGCCTACTGAGAGTGGTAATGATAATGATGACAATAATGATAAGGAAGACCCAGACTCGGCTAGTTAGGAGTTCTTCTTGGCTAGAGGGGGGAGAGAGAGAGAGAGAGAGAGAGAGAGAGAGAGAGAGAGAGAGAGATAGGTTATATGCTACTTTTATTTTGTAGAATATTTTTATTTTATTTATTTTTCATTTCTTTGCTTGGGGAATCGCTATAACATAATATTATGATAGTGTATCAATCTGAAGATTAGTTGTGGCTTTAATCGCCATTGAAGGTGTGATGGTGCTTATAACATTAGTTATCTTCATGTTGAAGTAGATTATCTTGTATCACATGTTTTTTTTTTTTCTATCATTCAGATGAATATATGAGTTAGTAATTAATATTTGTTAGTGCTATTATTTACATTTTATTAAATTCCGTTTATGCTAATATTTTTATATTATCTTTCATTTAATTATTTGTATTCTAATTATTGAATTATTCCTAATAAAAATAATAATAATAAATTATATAAAATAAGGATAATATAAAATCCTATATCATAGTTCAAATAAATATTGCTTTATACTTCATAGATTGGAAAAACTAATAACTACATAACTTAGATCAGTTTTAAGTTATCGGGTTAACTTGAATTTATAAGTTATACCTTTATACATTAACTTTTGAAGTAAAATATGAATAATAATTGTTAAAGATTAGTTATGGGTATATTAAAATTTAAAATTAAAGTAAGGTAAATTTGGAATTAGTGACATGTTAAATGCTTACATAAAACTCGTTAAGATTATAAGAAGAATTTAAGCGAAACCAATATTCAAAATCATTAACTATGTACTCACAAAAGTAAAATAAAAATGATGCTGAAAAGAGTTCTAAATAGAAAAGAAAAAAAATGAAAAATAGTTCATTCAAAATATGGTATCAGTTGAGAAGAAATGCTAAATTGCATTAAGATACCTAGAAAGAAACTATTACATCAAAGCAATCTATCACATTCCTCCTTCAATAAAAGAACAAATGAAGGAGGAATATTATTATCACTAATTACATCTCAAAAGAAGTTGTACTCACATGCTAAGTTAGCACAATAATTAGCAAACTTATTACAATGTCTATTCACAAAATTAAAAATAACATTGTTGAAATTCTTCATGAATAGAAGGTCTTCATTTATTTGATCTTTTCTCCTCTTCTCCGGTGTGCTGTACAACTTATGGAGAAATTTAATAACATTCAAGTTATCTCCCTCTATAATGATACCACTAGCCTCAAGCATCCAATTTTGAATAAAATTTCTCAAGGATTTAAAAGCCAATAGCTCAACCTGTGCATTGTCCCAATGAATATATCCACATCCAAAAGCTATCAAAAACTTGCCTTTGCAATATCTTATAACTCCTCCAATTCCAGCTTTGCTAGACTTGCATAATGATCCATCAATATTTATTTTCAACCAATTGGGTGGAGGAGGGTACCAAAGATTGAACAGTCGAGAAGACTGATTAGTACCCCAGTTGCCCTATATGATATTTCCCTTATGAGAACAATCCATAAAACTTATGACTCTAGAAGCAATAGTGATATTACTTTTTTCTACATCTCTATGTTTTGCTTTATTTCTATTCAACCATGAATGAAAAAGTAAAATAAAGTACATTCTAGGCAAGAAAGTATCTCTTACTGCTATTTCCTTTAGTTTGTTTTAGCACTCCAAGAAAGATCTGAAGCAAGGAATAGGAATTACCCATGAATTCAGTAGTCTAATACCCTGCTGCAATTTCGGACAAGTTGCTATGCAATGGTCAATATTCTCCACCTCTATACAACCTCTTGGGTAAAGATTAGAACCAGCCAGTCTTCTATAAAACAAAAAATCTGAAGTTGGAATTGCATTCATACATAATCTCCATACACACTTCAACTCTCGAATTAAGCTTCAGTTTGAAAAACCAATGATACATCTCTACTTGCATCATATCAAAAAAACCAGGCTACATAGGATAGACCTGAAACCATTTTGCCATATAACTTGAATTTAAGATCCAACCTATCTTCCTCCAAGTTCTATAGAATATCCACTTTAGTGATCAGATTTATGAGTTCTTCCCCAAAAAAATTGGATAGCTTTGGCACATCCCAAGCTCTATTAACTATAATATAGTTGAGATTTACATTATCTTCTTCCCAATTGGTTACAAATGTCAGCCATTTATCAAGGCTCTAATCAAGTATCCATACAGCCTTCTTAATATCAATCAATGATCCATTGGCTATGCTCCATCTTAAGATCCCCTTAAGATAACTCCATCCATCCATCAAAATCTTCCATGTATTTGAAGAACATTTCCTCCCCTCATTCATCCACCAGCAAGTACCATACTTATCCCTGATATTCCTATTGAGCAAAGAGTTTGGATTATCAAGTAGATTCCAAGCAAATCTTGCTCTAAGAGAACCCACTCTTGAGACGGCTGAAAAAAGACCCAAGCATCCATATTCTTTTGGTTTACATAAAGTATCCCATGCCACATAATGAAATCCATGTGACCCATCATGTTTATTCCACATATAATTCCTACATGCCTTGTCAAACTCTTTTAAAATGCTCAAAGGAACTAAGGAGTGAGAAGAAGAAAGTAAAGGAAGAGTAAGAAAAATGTTCTTTAACAATGTTATTCTTCCCTCCATTGAGATAAATCTACATCCCCAAACATTGAGCCATTTAGAAGCTTTATCCAATAGATTTTGAAAATCTATTTTTCTCAATCTTCTCAAAGCTATTTTAATACCCAAATACTCCATTTCATCAACCACTTTCATGTTGAGTATTTTAGCAATCCGTTTCTTCCTTCTTCTCCCTATATTCTTCCCCATTAGAATAGAGGATTTTTGGAGATTTACCTTCTGACTGGTCCAATTGCAATAGTTACGAATCAACCTCTTCAATACATTGATGAAAATATGGTATCAGTTAAAAGTTTAAAATTTGACTACAAACCTATACTTAAATTAAAAAAAAAAAAGATGGGAGAACTAATACAATTACTTATGAACTTATAAAAATTCAATTGTAACTACAAACAAACTAATTTTTAAGCCACATTATTTACTTGAATTTTTCAAAAGTAAATAATTAAATATATAACCTATAAATTTATATTAAGCAATAATAAGAATGATGGTTAGAATAAATGTTAGTATTTATCCAACTTGAGTTATAACCTTATTTTTTCTACTATTTATAGACTATGATATATTATCATATATTTTAGTATTTTTAAAATATCAATTTTTTATTTATGTTATTTTATTAATCAAAATTCCATATTTCTTTATTTACTTGAAGACAAGCACAAGTTTAAGCTGAGGAGAATTCGATAAGTCTCAATTATATATTGTTTAATTTATTTTATTTCTAAAAAATGTGTAGTTTTAATAATTTATGTACCATAAAACAAAAAAATTGGCAGAAATTCTAAGCCTTCAACACTGTGGAGTTCGACTATATAACACTACATTGCTACCTTCAATACCACCGAGGCACCCCAACTCTGATATTATGGCTCTGAGTTCCCTATTTGCAAGCACTACGATGGCAACATCGAAAGCGCCACAACATTATCAACATCGTAGCAAGAGGAAGTTAGTTTAGCAAAATCTGATTCTCTATTTTCAAATGCCATGATATCACAATTTTTCAAGCCATGGTGTTATTTTTGTACTTAGGTGCCACAATGATCCAATGTCCACAACACCACAGCATAGCAGTTATAACTTTCAAGTGAGATGTTTTATCGATGAAGATAGGTGACAATTCACCAAGAACTGCACCACGTCAGCAAGCACTACAGTATTGAAAAGCTCGAATGCTGAGGTGCTAATTCAATTTATGATCATCATGGTGCCATTATTTCAAGCGTTATAGTTCTATTTTGAGAGTTCGTTAGGGATGTTAAGCCCTATAGAACTAGCCCGAGCTAACCAAGAGGGGGGGGGTGAATTGATATTTTAAAAATTTTCTTTTCTCAAAGAAGTAAAATCTCGTAAACCAAAATCACATCACAAAAAATAAGCGCGGAAATTTAAAGTGCGGAAGAAAGAAAGAAGAACACAGAAATTTATAGTGGTTCGGTCAACTCGACCTACGTCCACTCCCCGGAGGTGCCCTCCGAGTATTGCACTACAATCATGACTCTCCTTTAGCCCCCATAGCTAGGCGGAGAAGCCTTTACAAAGAACCTCTTTTTGCCACCCCGGCAAGGCAGAGAACCTATCTCCTTTTGCTTCCTCCTGAAGCTGGAAAAGAACCACAATCAGATGCTGAATCCATACCTCTACTGACCCTTCCACTGACGAGAAACTCTAGACAAAGAAGAAGCAGAGCGATCCTTGAAGCAACCCTTTTGAATCCCATAGGACGATATGATCGTATCAATCCTCCTTAATTACTCCCTTGATTTCTTGATCAATTAATGCATAATTTGTGAATATCATCCAGGCCGATAAATGATCGTCCTGGTCGATTATTAAAAAATACATAATACCTTAATTGTCTATGGCGGAAATTTCTTTCTGTTTTGAGCTTATCGTCCTGGCTGGTACACGTATCATCCAGGACGATCTGTTAATGACGGCTGCCTTAATTAAGAATCCTTGTTTAGATTTTCTGTTTTAAGCCCGATCGTCCAGGATGATGTAAATATCGTCCTGGCCGATATGAGTAAAAATAGAAATTCTAAGTCTCTCAAGTGTGTGTGTGTAGGGTTACTTAGCATCAGTCTCTTTGAACATTACAAATAGACTCAAGAAGAGAAAAAAAAAGTACAGACTGACTCAACCCTAAACCTACACAATCTTGAACTGGCTTCTATTGTTCGTCCGATATTCGATTCTTGAAAAGTTAGAAGTAACAGGCAGTCCAAGAGAATCAATAGTGTTTGTCAATCATCAAAACATAAGTCAGGAAAATAGATTTGCAACATATTTACCATTTTTATATTCTTTTTATAAATAGTTGTGATGTTAAGTTTTTAGGAAGTTCAGTCACTTATGTAATTTTAGTACTTTTTAGAGTACTTTTATAGTTCCATCTTAGAATAAATTCTAAGGGAGGCTAGGAAGTACATGATAATTATTTGGATCTATATATTTCTTGAAGAAACTTTATAAGTTGAAGGGAGGAGTGTAGAGGAGATACTTTGATCCTTCCTAGTGATATCTTTATCTTGTATTTTTCATTCTTCCATAAGTTTAATGAAAATGAGTTTGCTTTATATTCATTCCATGTTTGGCTAATTTTCTTATTTTTGATTAATTTTATGAAATGAATGTTGAGTACTAATGAAGATGATGTTTTTAATATTATCTCTCTCTATTTAATGTACATAATGACCATATATGTAGTTAAAGCTTAGCATGATCTACAGTCTTAATGGAGAAATGCAAGAATAATTAGGAGTATTGAGATAAAATATTTTACATGCCTACACATATGATGTAAAATGTTTTAGGTTCTTTAGCATATTTTTTTATCCCTTACAAGCTAGATAGAGATCTAGATATACATATGCTCTGAATTATATTACTTTAAAGAGTCTCATTAGAAGATATATATTATTTATACTCATCAATCTAAAACACTTTAATTTGTTATAGTATTAAATACTTTACTATTTTATTCAGTGATAGAATCTCCATAAAAATTATTTTTTATTTTAATGGGATAATTATTGCAATTAGAGTAAACACTAGTAGTTTGTTGCAAGTAAGCATACTTTCTCGTGAGTTTGACACTCTACTTTATCACTTTATTATTTGATTTAACATGTATACTTGCATATATTAAGTGGGATTATTATTATTTTGATTAATGAAAATCTAAGCATTGTTTAGGGGTGATAAAGCCCTAGATTTTATATAATTCAAAAGTTCACTCCACAGCCCCCATTAGATGGTTATCATATCAAGTAATAAAATGATGAATAGAGTGTTAATGCCATGAGGAAGCATTAAGGGTGTACTAATTTTACTTTATTTCTACTTATTAGATTGTTATGTTTATTTACTAAGCTAAAAAAAATTTTATTTTGTTGATTTAAAAGTGAAAAAGTTCAAAATGCAAAAATAAAGATTTTTTATTATTTGTAAAATCTGAACCTATGAAATCGCAAAAGAACATGATTTTATAAGAGGCAATTATTCCTATGATTGATGTGGATCAGGTAATTATGCTCCTCATCTCAATCAAGCTCACTAGAGCATAAGTTAGGATCCCTTCTAACTCTAATTAAATTATTTCATTAATACCTATAATCCTAACCACCATAATTCTATATTATGGCTAAACTAATTTTAAAATTCTTTGGTTCCTCTTTTATTCTCTTATCGAGGGTGTATATCACAATAAATTTTTAATCCATGCATGGCCTATATATAAATCATTGGAATTATGGGGAAGTTAAATATAATATAAAAAATATCATACTCCTCTATAAGAAATGCATGCCTTTCATTCACAATAGATTCAAAAAAGTAGATTAACTACACATTGAGTCTTTGATATAAGTAACCAACATAATAAAAACTACAAACATTGCATTAAAATAATTGCTTCGTAAGTACTAACATAATATACAAATTAAAACATAAGAAAATCAAGTTCATTAAAGACAAGCTCACACTCCTTGCTCACTCATTTACTTGGCTCCACTTCAATACATGACTCTAGTATAATAAACACAAGTTACACAATCCCTACTATACCTCACACAAACTCATAACATGAGAAAACAAATTGATCGCTCCAACTTTATAACCTCTTTACATAAGGAATAAAGGGATTATTTATAATTTTTCATTTTTTTTCTAAACCAGTGTTGTTGCACTAGCTTCGTGGCACTACAGTGCTACTGAACTAGCACATCAGTTCATTATTAGTCTCAGTTCACTAGTCCAACTATCTTTCAATGTGGTGCTGAGTGATTTGGCTCTACGGCACTTTGATTTGGTGATGTGGCATTGACTAGGTAGCGACATGATGGGGGGTGGTGGAGTAGTTTAAAGAATTTAGAAAATGATTTAGTGTTCTAACAATCCCTAAACAATACTTAGGTTTTATTTGATATAAAAATTATAAAAACTTTACTTAATATATGCAAGTATATATGTTGAATTAATAATATAGTGATGTAGTAAAATATCAATCCTATGAGGAAGAATGTTTACTTGCAAATAGTAGCAGTGTCTATTACAATTAAAATAATTATCCTAATTAATAAAATAATTTTTGTGGAGATTCAATCACTTAATTTAATATAAAAAACTAAATCAAATATTATTTGGTTAAAATATTTTGGATAGATGGAATGTAAGTACAATATATTTTCTTATGATTCTCTTTTATATTAATGCTATTCATATCATATGCATTATCGACCACTTAGTCATGCGTGAAGAGATAAAGAATAAATTAAATTTTCCAACCTCAATACCACTCTAAACTTATATAATTTGTCACCATATGAAATCTTAGAAGTGTAAGTAAAGCATGTGTTGCGGATCAATGGTTTATGATTTTGATGATAGCAAACATTTTTATTTCTCTACGACTGCCTTATGTACTGACATTTCAGGTTCACACGATGGGACTGCAATTTGGAACCAGCTCAAGAATGGGTAAACTAGGTCTGAGTCAGTTTGTACCCTTTTTCCTTTCATGAGTCTATTGTATTTATTATGGCTCCTGATGCTTTGTAACGTATAAGAGTTTCTAACTGTTCTCTAGAGTTTACTGTTTTTGATAACATCGTCCTGGACGATATTTATATCGGTCGGGACGATCTGTTCAAAAGCAGAAACCTAATTAGGGAATCCTCATTAAAGCAGCAGTCATTATGCAAAACACATCGTCCTGGATGATTTTGTATCGACCAGGACGATAGGCTCAATTCAAAAAAAAATTGTCACCAGATCTACTTAGGAAATTCTTATTTTTGGATATCGGCCTGGACTATAAAATATCGGCCAGGACGATCCAGGACAATTTTTCCAAAATTTCTCTAGCAATTTTGGAAAGCATTTAATGGTGATTTCGTCCGGGCCGATCGCAAGATCGTCCGGGCCGATTAGAAATCAGCCAGCTTCATTTCAGGGTGATATTCAGGACGATTTTCCTCATATTTGAACTAATCTGCCAAGACGATATGTCTATCATCCTGGACGATAAAGTCGGCAACTTGCATTAATGAACTCATTTTTAGCTCTTCTATTTAAGCTATGACAAGGCACTTGGTAAGTGTCTTTGGCAGCCATTATAGCTTCATTCTTTTGGGGGAGACTTGAAGAGAGGCTTGAAAGGGAGTGAGGAACGAGTGAAGTCTGAGAGGGAGAAGATCCTATGAGGGGGGACTCAAGGTAGTGTGGAGGGGATTCCACACGATTACTCCAGCTGGCTTGCATCTTAATACCGTCGGATTCAAGGCTTATCTCGAGGGAAGTTCACCAAAGAAGAAGTTCACTTTGGTGTCAAAGGACCCGGCAACTCCGCCGCATCGGGGAAGGTGGAAGTGATTTTGTAAGGGCTTCTCTGTCTAGCTGTGGGGACTAAGGAGAAACACTTATTTTAGTGCAATACTTGGAGGGTGCCTCCAAGGAGTGGACGTAGGTCAAGGTTTGACCATACCACTATAAATCCGGTGTGTTCTTTCTTATTATTACTTCCGCATTTAATTTCCGCATCGTTGATTTTATTGTGGTGAATCATGGTTTTGGTTTTAAGTTTGAGTTTTGTTTTAAATACCAATTCATCTCTCTCTTAATTAGCTTTGGGCCAGTTCATAGTGCCTAACATCCATAATGAACTTTCTAGTGCCATCAGAGCACTTTCAAGTGGTATCAAAGCAGATTCATAAAATAAGTTTTTAAAAGCTTTTGAATTTTTTGATCCATGGCTAATCGTAATGTTGCAAAAGGTTATTCAATCACCAAACCTCCTTTATTTGAAAATATGTCATTTAATTTTTGGAAAACTAGCATGTCTATTTTCTTGCAATCGATTGATTTCCGCATGTGGCATATGATTTTAACTGGTTATTCATCACCGTCACGTATTGTTACTAGAGTTAAAACTGATATTCTTTTTAATCAATAGAATAGTGAAGAATAACTAAATGCTCAACCAAATGCAAAATTTTTAAATTGCTTTTTCTATGCTTTAAATTCTGAAGATTTCATGTTAGTATCCACATGCACTACTAGTAAGGAAGTTTGTGATAAACTGTATACCATATACGAAGGCACGAATGAAATAAAGCAATCCAAGTTGAATTTGTTAATGCATGATTTTAAACTATTTTCCATGAAACCTTATGAGACGATCTTAGACATGTATACCAGGTTCATTCAAATTGTAACATAGTTGTATGCCTTAGGAAAAGAATTTTCAAATTTTGAAAAAGTTAACAAAATTCTTCATTATCTACTGGATAAGTTTGATGCTAAAGTAGTTGCTATTTGTGAATCAAAAGATTTGAATGAATATTCTATTGATAATTTGATTAGCTCACTCATTGCCTACGAGCAAGGTTTGGGTCAAAGACTTTTGGATGCAGGTGAAACGATTGTTCTAAAAGCTGAAGATACAGAAAGAGATAGCTTAGTTGGTGAAGAATGCAATGACTTATCATGCAAATCACAAAGCTCACCAAATTATAAGCAAAAGTGGAAAAAAGGTAAAAAATGGTAAGGATGTTCAAATTCCTTCTAACATTATTTGCTTTCGATGTAGGAAGCCTGGATATATTAAAAATCAGTGCCCTAATTTAAAAATTCTTCCTACGAAAGAAAAGGGCAAGGCGAAGCAAAATATAAACTGGGGAAATAATGAAAGGCAAAAAATCTCATGGTCAGATCTGGTTTCTAAAGCGTCGGACTAGGAGAGAGATAATGGTTAAAAGTCTTTCGTGTTTTTATGTTGTGTTTTTGTTTTTATGTTTTTCATTTTTATTTTGTGTTTTTGTTTTGATTATTCTTTGAAATTTTTATTTTCATGAAAGTTTTTTTCTGTACAACACACACATTCACTTTTCTAAAAATGAAAAATATACTTCCTGTTTTTTCTTGAAATATTTAGTAAGTTGTGTTTGACTTCTCTAAAACAGTCAAAGGAAGGAAATTCATATTTTTTATTCTATATCTCTATTTCCTAAAAGAGTTTATTCTACTTCTGATTTAAAATCTTTTTCATCTTTTAAATTCGTTTTTGAAACTAAATTTTTTATCTCCTTACATTTTATTTATCGCATAGGGATCTTTTGCAAGTTGTTGAATTTAACTCATAATTTTCTTAATCAAGAATTCTCTTTATCAATAGGATGGGTTTACTTTTGTTTTTAAGACTTCAGAAAGGTAGCATATTAAAAAAAAATGACCAATGATGCTATAAATAAAAGATGCGTAATGACGCCAAATTGAAAAATATGTACAAAAGTGTATCAAAAATCAAATGATGCGCAGTGCGCCAACTAATTGTCAAGAGGCATAAAATGAGCCCACAAAGTTTAATGCTTACCATTCTTGTACTTCTTAAAAGCTTAAGAAAATCCTTGATACTTTCGATACTTGATTTTTAAAAACATGATTCCTGATTCAATAATTTATGCATTAATCTTCTATTAGATATATTTTATGAAAGGAGTTTTGAAAAATTAGTGTTTCTTTTTCTAATTTATTCCTTGATTTAGATATTGAATTCAAAAGTTTTTTAGCCTTTTTAAAGAACTTGAGTTTGGATTAACAAATTATGAATTTCTAACATTTTCTGGGCTATGCGTTGTCAAATCCAATTCTACTAAGTTTTTTATTAAAACCAAGAGGTAACTTTCTCATTTTAAGAATATTTGTTTTTTCACTAGATCAGGGAACATTTTTATCTCTTGTTGGTTTTGTTTTTTGTTTGTGCCTCGTCTCTTTTTAAAAATGTCAAAGGAGGAGAACGTACTGTTGAATTTGTATCATATTTTTTCTTTTCAAAAAATTTAAAACAACAAAAATATGTTTATCTCCCCTATTTTTTTTAAAAGGTTTATATCACTTTTTTGAAAATTCAAATTAAATTGTTTGCCATCATCAAAAAGGGGAGATTGTTGCGGATCAATGGTTTATGATTTTGATGACAGCAAACATTTTTATTTCTCTATGACTACCTTATGTACTGATATTTCAGGTTCACATGATCAGACTGTAATTTGGAACCAGCTCAAGATTGGGTAGACTAGGTCCTAGTCAGTTTGTACCATTTTTCCTTTCTTGAGTCTATTATATTTATTATGGCTCCTAATGCTTTGTAACGTATAAGAGTTTCTGACTGTTCCCTAGAGTTTATTATTTTTAGTAACATCGTCCTGGATGATATTTATATCGGTCAGGACGATATGTTTGAAAGCAGAAACCCTAATTAGGGCATCCTCATTAAAGCAGCCGTCATTATGCAAAACACATCATCCTAGACGATTTTATATCGGCCAAGACGATAGGCTCAATTCAGAAAGAATCTGCCGCCAGATCTACTTAGGAAATTCTTATTTTTGGATATTGGCCAGGTGGATCGGCCTGGAATATAAAATATCGGCCAGGACGATCCAGGACAAGTTTT
>NW_021319483.1:402463-407460 GCF_001605985.2 Dendrobium catenatum | reverse complement strand
TATTTTGGAAAAGAAAAAGTAAAGTGTTTATATGTATGTTTAGTCAATCTTAGTGTATGGGAAGCAAAATATGTATATGTGAAATGTAAGAGTTTTGAAAAAGTGTAATTTTGCGAAGGGATAAAATGTATTATTTTGAAGGGTAAAAGGTATATGTGTTGAAAAGAGTTGTGGAAGTGAAATGTGTTTTGTATTTAAGTTTGAAAAAGTGAAAATGGATTGAAGCTATATTTAAATGTGGAAATGTGCGTATGATTCTTGGAAATTGTTTTATGTGAATATAAAACATGTATAAAAATGTTCATATGAAAAAGTTAAGTGTTTGGGTATGGAATGAGAAGTAAATTGGCTGTGTCTTTGGAGAAGTTTTGGGAAGTTAGAGTTTGTGTCTATGCTTGAAATATGATGTATAAGGTAAGAAAATGTTGTGTCTTGTAAAGTTGATTGGCGAATTTGTATGTATTTAATAGTTAAAATGTGTAAAGGTTGAAATGTATTTGGAACATTGTGTATAAAAGTGGAGATATAATCTGGGAAAATTGTTATCTGTGTTGAAAGGATGGAATTTTGTGTATATTGTTGAAAAAGATAAAATGGAAGTGTTTTCATAAAATGAGATATATGCTAAATGTGAGAAGCAAAAGTGTACGATGATGAAAAGTTGTATGTTAAATTTGAAGATGCTGATGATTTAAGAAGAGAAGAGGAGATGAGATGAGAGCGTTTGTGTTAGAAAATGTTTGATTTGTTGTAAATAATTAAACCAAAGCAAATACTCTTTTACTTCTCTCTCCTTCTACTTCCCCTTTCTTGTGTCTCGGTAAGTAAAAAGTTGAAAATTACAAAAGTTGATACTTCTAGAAATAATGGTTCCAAAAGACAGTCACAACAGAATCAGTGTCCAAGCTCAGAAGAAATGGTACATCTTTATTTTCAGTTAAATTTCAATATTATTATTAATTATTAAATACGCTTTCTAATCCCTGCTTTCCCTGTTTTCTTTTCTTATGGCATTGAACTACGGAGGAATAATACCGGTCGAGGGAAAACAAAAAGCGACAAGGAAGCTAAAGGCGTCAGTTCACCTCTATCCAAGCCGGGTAGAGGGTGCTACGGCGAAACCACCGGGTCGTAGCCCCCCGGTGACGGTAAATATTCTAATAAAAACTTAGAAAACTTTAGGGGCCTCCTTGATGTGGTTCTGTGCGAACCCTATCCTTTAGGTCCTTGTAGTAACTTTAATTTTATAGGGAATTACTTTTGTTATTATTTTTAAATCCCAAAAACTTCTTTTACACTACGCGCAAAGTTCTAAGGGTTAGTAATAACAAATTTTTCACCCATTCATAATATTATTGACATATTAAAGAGACAATAATTAAGGATTGGAGTACCTTAGAAAATTTAGACTTAAGGATGCATGGACACTTTAGTATAAAATATATAACATAAAAAACTTAGTACACCTCACCTTAGGATTAGTGATATTTTTTAAATTAAAATTCAACTCAATTAGAAAACTTTAGCCAATAATGACCTTAGGACTATATCCAAATCTCACAACTTATTGCACACACTTAAGACTTGTTTTGCTAAGACAACGGACTTTAGCTTTAGTTATGGTCGGTTGTACTTTCTTACTGTATTGTGACTGGCTTTCTCGATTTTCATTGCATGTTGGTTTGTAAATTGTTGGTGTTTTTGTTTGACTTATTTTTACCCTGCACTCTGTGATGCGATTTTTTGATTGATGATTTAAATTACCAATAGCGTTAGGAGGCGATCTGGTTGTTAACAAAATTGTCTGCAGGTGTGGGTTCATACTCGTGTAGAGCCCAGTAAAGGGGCATTAATTAATTCAATAATGATATAAATGTACTAGTGTGCTCGCGCTTCCTAGTTTTTTTTGCTTAGCCCCCAAATATAAAAAGAGTGTGGCCAAAGTGTGGCTGGTATGTACTTTATTCAAAATGCAATATATAAACTACTTGAGATGATTTTTTACTATAAATTGCTTAGGATAACCACTTGCAGGTGGTCTAGATTTTCTTTTCTTTCTGTTTGAAATTTGTAATGTTAAAATTAAATGCGTTTGAAAAGTATTATTACAAATTATGAAAAGTGATTTTGAAAGTGGGATATCACATCCAATTTGGAAATCCAAAGAAAAGAGAATATACCTTTAAAGGATTTTCTCTTTTATTGGGAAGCCAAATTAGGATGATTCCAAATATCCAAATAGAAAAGAGAAAAACCCCTCTAAGGGATGAGTTTCTTTTCATTTGGATATTCCAGACCCGAAGGATTTCCATAGGAGTTCGTAGAAGATTAAAAAGCATGACAAGAAGAAGACGAAAAGAAGAAGACGAAGAAATGAAGAACAAGAAAGAGTTATATCCTAGTTCAAAAATCATTTGTGTCATCTTGAGGTATTAGGAATCCGGGGGTTTTGTTGTCAGTGTACCGGCCACTTTACTTTGCAAATCTGGGTTGTTTGTAATATGGACATTAGACATGGATATATATTTTGATTTATTTTAATTGATTGTTTTATAATTTTTTGTGCAGTAGCTTTTTTTTAGGCGCCCTTGCATGCCGTGTTTGTTTTAGCCCTGGGATACGAATCGGAGTGCTTTTTTTTTGCCGTAAGGGTATGCTTTAAAATTTTTTCTACTGTGTTTCTAATTAAAATTTTAGGCTCACAAGTAACTCTAACGACCCTAATAAGTAAGCTCGGGATCACCGAGACAGTCAGCATAAGCATATATTAAAACTTTCTTCTCCTTCATTAGGCCACCTCGCCCGTCCTGCGGGTTCTGGCAGTGACACTTGACTTATGAGGGGCAGTTCTGTCAAGGGAAGGTGTTGCAATCTCTAGGCGCAAAAACTATTTTCTAAGCGCTAATTTTAAAAACTGCTTCATATTTCATTCTTATGCATTCGAGTCAAATTAGATGCATTGCATTAGATACCAAAAAAAAAAAGAGTCTAAAATATCTAATTTGCATTTTTAGGCATAACTTCACTCCTACATAAAGCTTTGAAGGGTCTAAATTTTAGGACGTCTTAAGATTTGATCGGCCCTCAATTCCTTAAAACTTAAACAACATCCCTACCCATCTTTCCATAGAGACTGGATAACATGGTTTTAAAGTCGCCCTTAGATGGTTAGCTTGGCTCCCCAATCAAGGACGGCGCGTAGTCCAAATTTTGCAACTTGCATAGTTTAGGTTCGGGTCACTACTTTTGTAGTACCCAAATTAGATTTAGGTTCTGAGGCAGATTCTTTTTAGATCTTAAGTCCTCGCACTCCGGGATCGAATATAATGATCAAATTCTAATAAAATGTCAGTTTAAAACATAAAATTTCTCTCTTAAAATGTAAAGCCCAACATAGGGATAGATTTGAGGTTTGCCTTTGAGCTTCTCAGGAATTCGGCTCCTACTTTTCCCCTTTGACTCGCTAATAAATGTTTAACATTGAGCTTTCTTCCTTTGGAAAATCCTTATTTTTCTATTCCTTGTCTCTACTTTTGTAGTTCAAAAAGCGTTATGAAATCACTGCTTTAATCGAGAGTTTTCTTTAGGAGCATTCCTCCTAGGATGTAATGTAACTATAGGAGGCTTGCCGTTTTTTTTTGCCTTATTAGGGATTAGAAGATAGCCCTAAAACAATTTCTACTCTCCCAATCACACAAGTTCTAACACGTTTTCACTTTTCCAAGAGACACAATTTCTATCTTTTAAAGCACATACACACAAGCCACTTTTCAGATATATCATTTCACTTTCAAGAAAATGTTGAAGAGAAAGGCAAATAATGCATTTATTAACTGATTATAGGAGCTAGCCGTTAATGAAGTTTAAGTAAAAGAATTCAAGAAATCTTCTCAGATTTTATAAGGACCAACAAAACTACAACAAAAAAAAAATCTAACATTTTGTTTCTCATTGTTACATCGTTATAAAAAAAAAATGAAAACTCAAAACCACTCAAGAATAACAAATGCAAGATACAATGCAACTATAAAAAAAAATAAAATAGATGCAATCATTTGTCCTCCAAGATAAAAAAAAAAATGTAAGTTTATATATGCATTCCAACAAAATTTTCATCATTTCTCTTATTGCCAATGCTTATCAAAAGAGCAAAACGTTGACAGATTTTGTCTCAGATTTTATTTAAGAATCTCAAGATTCAACTCCCTATTACTTAGTTTAAATCAAATAAGAGTAAGAGAAGAAGAAGATAGAGAAGATGTAAAAAAAAAAAAAAATTACCCAAGATTAAGAAGATGTTGGCATGGGCCAGGGTAGAGGAAGCGACGGGATAGAGGGAGTTCGGTCTTGGTGTCGCCTGGAGATGTGTGGGCTGGGGACTTTTGCGAACTGAAAGGCGTCAAGGACTGGATTTTCACAAACTACAGGGGAACGATTCTTGCAAATTCAAAGAACTACGGAGAGAGGGAGACTTGGGCTTCGTGCGACTTGAAGAGGAGAGGTCCTTGACTTCTTGCAGCACAGGGAGGCGATGGAGAGCGTTGTCCGAACTAAAGGGGCTCGGGTTTTGGCTTTGCGAACTGAGAGTACGGGTTGGGAGTTTTGTTTCTTGCTTGGGGATTTCGGAACTGAGGGGAGAGGGAGAGCTGAACTTCTGCTTTTGCATTCATCAACAAAAACGAGGGGAGAGGGAGAGAGCGGTTCGCGAATGGGGCTGGGCAGCGAAATGGCAGGCGACGGGCTGGAGAAGCTTATGCGAATCAAAGAGGAGAGGGAGATCGTGGGCTGTGCGAGAGAGAGTATGGGGTTCATTTCTTGTGAACTGAGAGAGTGGGCCGAGCCTGCTGTGCGAATTTTAAGAGTGTGGGAAAGAACAGTTCAGAACTGCAGAGATGGAGCCGGTGGTTTTCGCAAACTGGAGAGGAGTTGAACTCTGCAAACTGAAGTAGGAGAGGGAGAGATCGGTTCGTGCGAACAGAAGGCCGAGAGTGCGATAG
>NW_021319483.1:372206-398116 GCF_001605985.2 Dendrobium catenatum | reverse complement strand
AAAAGGTGAAGAAGCCTTTACAAACTCCTTTTCACCGACCCTCGTGAGGTAGAGAACCCATAATCCTTTTTTTTTCTCCTGAAGCAGGTAGAGAATGTTGACTCCTTTTGCTTCCTTCTGAAGCATGCAGAGAACATTGACTCCTTTTGCTTCCTCCTGAAATAGGTAGAGAACCTTGACCTTGTCCTAATGAAAACTTCCCTAGAGCCACCAAGGAACCAAAAATGATGATTGGAGAAGATGTGTTGGATCCTTTCTTTTAGAAACCTTTATGAACCCCTCATAAACTCCCCATCATAAGATCCTCTCTCTCTCTCTCTCTCTCTCTCCCCCCATCTCTCCCTCTCCTTCTCTTGGCTCTCTCAGGTCAGGACATCAGTAAAAGATCTTAACATCAATAATCAAGAGATTTATATAGAAGGGCTTAAAATTTATCCTAATTTGTAACTTGCCATCAAAGATCGTCCATAACTATATGAGTAGTGTATTTTCAGCCCTTTCAGTCAGGACAATCTAGAAGAGCTAGATGATTAGAAGCCTTATTTGTTTTGATCATCTAGGACGATGTGGACATCATCCTGTACAATTAGTTTAAAACCATACATATCATCCAGCACATCATTCTAGTTTTCTAAAAGATATATGTTGGATGATGAAGAAATATAACATATCGTCCAGGTCGATTCTTAAATTATCTCATATTATTAGTTCAAAATTAGGGATTATCATCTAGCATATCATTTTGGACATCCAAGTGATACACCTAGATGATGGAGAATTTCAACTAATTGTTTAGCATATCATTCTAGTCGTCCAAGTGATCCAAGAAAAGATTAAGGTTATTCTAACTAATAGTCCAAGATGATTATGCAATCGTCCAGGATGATATGATCGATTAATCTAACCTTAATTATTTTCCTTAATCACCTAATTAATTTAAGCATGATTATAATGAATAATCTAGGATGATATAGGATTATCCTATAATTTCTAAAAATAATATCATACCTAACGAGTTTGGCAGCTAATTCTTTCTAATTTGAGCATATCATCCAGGATGATATAAATATCATCCAGGATGATTTACTTAATTAAATTGTCTTAATACAGATGCCCTAATAAGGCTTTTTATTTTTAACTGATCGTCTAGGATGATTTGTGGATTGTCCTATATGATATGATCAAAAATAAAAAAAAACTCTTAAGTCTACAAAATTTCTCCCCCTGAGTATGTGTGTCCAAGGTTACTTAGAATTAGGATTAATATTATTACATTTCACTCAAGAAAAGGTAAAAAAACTGGAATTACACTTATAAACTTACTTAGTCCTAATCTACCTAATCTTGAACTAGCTTAAATTACAATTGATCTTATGGACCTAAAATGTTAGTAGGCAGGGCAATCAAAACAGATCTATAATATTAAGAGTAGTAAGAAAATGATCATCAAAATTATAATCCTTGAATCCAGGTTTGCCAACCTATCAGCTTTTTTCAATAAATAGCAAAAGAAAATGATATTTTCTAGTTATTTTATTTAGTTTCTTATAGTCAATAAAAATCCTCCAACCTATGGCAGTTCTAGTGGGAATTAATTCATTATGTTCATTAAATATAATAGTTAATCATCTCTTCTTAGGAACATAATGAATGGTACTAACCCATGAACTATAAAAAATTTTGTAGATAATCCCGTAACTAACAATTTAAGAATCTCTTTTTAAACAACATCTTTCATGGAAGGATTAAGTCTTCTTTAAGGATGAACTTTATATTGAGATTATTGCAACTTAGATTTTTTATTGTTCAGATTCATGCAACATGTATGTTTTTTATTATTCTAAATATTATTGTTTTTAATTACAGTTTCTCCTAACATATTTTAGATGTATTGCTTTTGTTTTTTGTGTGCACTAATATTTCAGGCAAATCATACTTCAGAATATTGAATACTTCAAATCAAAATAGATTAGGATTCATCGTGAATGGAGTCTATATTATTTATTTTATTGATTCTGAGAGAATATGATTATAATTGAGTAATTATGCACACACACACTAGGGAGTGTTTAAAATTTGTAATTTTTTAAACTGGTCGTAGTGTACGAAGTCATTTTGTATAGGATGCTTTGTTCAGTTATTTTTCCCTACGAGTAGTCAAATGAACTGTAGGTAGAAATTTTTTCTAATTATTGATCATACTGTACAAAGGTTTCTTCTTACAGATGACATCCAAAGTATAAATTGGATGGGTGCCTTTTAGTCCCAATGAACTTGAACATTTTTTGAATGGATTGTACTATATGATGCCTTATTCGTACAAACGACATCTAGAGTATGAATTGGACATGTCCCATTTCATCCCAAAAAACTTGAAAGTTTTCTGAACAGATCATAATGTACGATGCCTTATTCGTACAGAAGACATCTAGACTACGAATTGGATGGATCGCTTTTCATTCTAACAAACTTGAAAATTTTCTGAACGGATCGTACTATATGATGCCTTGTTCATACAGATGACTTCCAAAGTATGAATTTGATGGGTCCCTTTTCATCCCGATGAATGCTAAATTTTGTTGAATGGGTCATACTATATGATTTCCCGTTCGTATAGATGACGTCCAGAGTACAAAATTGTGGGGTACCTTTTCATTCTGACAACATTGAAAATTTTTCTAACTATTCGTATAATGTGAACTTGATTTGTACTGGATGATCATTATGTACAAAAATATTTTATATAGATTCACAAAAGGTTAGTACACAGTAGTTTTTGAATAGTTTATACGTATAAAAATATTATCGTATTGTACGATCGTACACACTATAAATGGAAAATTCTAGTTTTATAGATGGTTTTTCATATCTTTCATACAAAAGGTCCTTAGAAACTGACGTAAAAAGTGTTGTTCTTCATAATTTTTCAAGAGCAAGTGAAAGAATATATTTTGGAGAGTGTTTGAGAGAGATTTCTTATAAGTGGAGTGTAAAGGGTTCACAAGGTTACTCAAAGGTAACGATCTCTTTGTATTTTTGGTTATTTCTCTTCTTTTCTTTTTTCTAGTTGCTCGAGAGAATATCTTTGAAGAAGATCTGGTACTTTGCTGACACTTGGAGGGTGTGAAATGATGACGGTACTCTGCTGACACTTAGAGGGTGTAAAAAGATGACGGTTCTCTACCGACACTTAGAGAGTGTGAATAGATGATAATTCTCTATCGACGCTAAGAGGGTGTGAAATGATGATGATTCTCTTCCGCACTGGGGATTAGTCGAAGAGAGGAATTGTAAAGGCCTCCCCACCTTACTGTGGGGGAAAAAGGAGAGTCGCTTTGGTAATAGTGCAATACCTTAAGATGGAGTCTTCAGAGAGTAGATGTAGATCGTATTTGATCAAACCACTATCAATTTTTTCTCCTTTTATTTTCTGCATTTTTTTTTATAATTTTATTGTTATGGTTGAAAAGCTTATTTCAAAAAGATAAGCAAATTTGGAAATTTGTTAAATCAATTTTTTTAAAAAAAAAAATCCAAGAAATTTTTAAAATACTAATTCACCCCCCCCCCCCTTTGGTTAGCCTTGGGACAATTGCTTAGGTTTATTAACTTATACATAGTCAACACTTTAGGCATAGAATTTTCTTCCATAAAGATTCTATGCATATAAATGGAAGGATTAATTCCATTAATGTCAACAATAGTCCACCTAAAAGCTTTTTTAATGTTACTTAAAACCTTAATTAATTCAATCTCTTAATGTTATTTTAGACTTTTATAAATGATTATAGAAAGAATGAGATGTTTGCCCAAATATGTATACTTAAGATGATAAGCTAAAGCTTTAAGTTCTAAAGTTGGGGCCTCTTTAATATATGGTTAAAAATTTTTATCAAAAGATGAAGTTTCCACCAATTCAAAATGTCCTTTGTTCCAACTTTATTTTCTAGATTTTATTTCAATGAGCCCATTAGATGTCGTTTGTTCTTGCTCATCTTCTTCTTCCTCAATCACTTCTCCTTCCAACAATTTTTCTCTGAGATCTACTACTAATACATCCTCCAACTCCACCCTAAAGTAATCTTCATTCCTTTCTTGAAGGAATTTTATAGATTTCAATACATCAATTTGTTGAAACTTGTTAATTATGAATTAGGTTATTAAACCTAAGCTTATATCCCAAAAGGCTAACCAAGAGAAGGGGTGAATTGGTAATTTTAAAAAATCTCCTCTTAAAACTATTTAATTTAGTGAATTTTTAGAAATTATTTTTCAACCACAAATAAGCACAAATAGAAAATAAAAAGCAGCAGAAAATAAAAAGACACAAGATTTATAGTGGTTCTATCAAACACGACCTACATCCACTCCATGAGTTTTCTACTTCAGGTATTGCACTATTACCACAAGTGTCTCTCCTTTTGCTCCCTCAACAAGGCAGAGAAGCCTTCACAAAAACTCTCTTCCACCACTACCCGGTGCGGCAGAGAACCGTCATTCTTTTACACCCTCCAAGTGTCGGCAGAGAACCGTCATCCTTTTACACCGTCCAAGTATCGGCAGAGAACTATCGTCTGTTCACACTCTCCAAGTGCAGGTAGAGAACCTTCATCCTTTCACACTCTCCAAGGGTAGGCAGATAACCCTTCGGCTGTTTACACTCCTCGAGTGTCGATAGAGAACTTGATCTCCTTGAAAGATCTTCTCACAAAAAATCTAGAAGGATGAGAGAAAATAGTGAAGTAATCATAAATTACAAATAAAGATTCTTACCTTTGAGTAACCAAGTGAACCCTTCACTCTCCAGTAGTAAAAACTTTACTTCAAACACTCTCTCTCACTCTCTCCTTCAATCTCCTTTCAGTATTCATGAAGATCAAAAGATAAAAAGATATTAATACAGTTAAAACTGGACCTTTAATAGAAAAGACACAAAAAACCATCCAAAAACTGAAATTTTTTATTTCTAACCGTCCATGATCATCCCGTACGATATAATTTTGTACGTACGAATAGTGTAAAAACTATTACGTACAAATAATATATGAATCAGTATGAACTACAATCATACCCGATAATCATATTGTATGAAATAAGTTCGTCTTGTACGAACAGTTATTCCCAAGGTTCATTGGTACGAAAATGCAGTAGAATTTTAAGTCTCCAGAACAGAGAAGATCATCCTAGGATGAACCATAAATATTGTCAGGACAAATAGTTTATTTTGGCTAATCCAGAGCCCATCGTTCTAGGATGAACAATAATTATCGTCTGGACGAACCCATCTAGAGAGCACCGTCCTAGGACGCAAGATAAATATCATTCAAATGAACGCGTCTAGAGCCCATTGTCCTGGGACAAACAAAAAACATCGTTTAGATGAATAGTTCATTTTGGCGAATATAGAGCCCTCGGATGAACCATAATTTTCTTCCAGACGAACGCATCCAGAGAGTATCATCCTAGAATGAATGATAATTATTATTTGAATGAATGTGTCTAGAGCCCATCATCCTGGGATGAATGAAAAACATCATCTGGATGAATAGTACTTGGAAAAAAATTTTGGCCCTCTTTGTTCGTTCTTTCGCTCATTCAAGAGTTTTAATTGACCAGATCATCCTATATGAACATGGTTCGTACTGTACAATCAATTTTAAAAAATATGAATTTTAACTCTCCCCCGGTGTGTGTGTGTGTGTGTGTGTGTGTGTGTATTAAGTTATTCAATTACAATCACACTCTATCTTAGATTCAAATAAAGAGAAAAATACATACTTCAATATTACAAAACATTTTAAGCAGATCTTGATTTAAAGTCTTTAACAATCTTGAGTATGATTTCCCTGAAAAGTTAGTACACACAAGAGAAAAAATAATTCTTCTAAAATGTGTTAGGAGAAGATAATAATCAAAACAATAATATTTGAAATCATCAAAACATACAAGTTGCAAGAATGTAAAACATGCAAAGCTAAGTAACAACTCTCTCAACAAACACCCCTTTTTTTATGATGGAAAAATAATTATTGTTTGTGTTTATTTGAAAGTCATAAGTTTCTCCTAAACTCCCCCTGAATGAATAAGCATGTGAGAATAAGGGGCATGATTGTTGAACTAATCACAATTTTTTAATTTTTTTAATTTTAAAGTTTTTCACACACATAAAAACAATCACATTGAAACCTTAAAACAAATAAAATATGAACTCAAAAACTCATAAAAAAATATGAATAACACGTCAAAACACTTCAACTCAAAATATTTCAAACCAAAATACTTCAAATAATATTTCTCCCCCTTTTTTACAACAGTAAAAAGAGAAGAAAAAAAAACAAACCAATCCAAAAATATAAGGAGTCATATGAGTAGCCTATAATAGTTGATCCTGAAAGAGATTGAGTTATTTATGCAAATAAAAATAAAATATCATTAGAGAAAAAGAAAGATTCATATAATTTAAGTATAGATATAACATAGATAAAAAAAAATATCAAGAGCATGAATCAGTTTAGACAATGAGATAAGAAAAATTATTACAAAGTAGATGAATGAAAAATTTATAAATTTCAAATTTTAATACACAATAAAATTGGACAGAAGATTAATTTTAATTTAAAGATTAAAAGATTGAGAAAAGAACATATAATTGTGGCACTTTGCGCATCTTTTCAATATTTGTGGCACACTTTGTGCATATTTTTTTTATTTGTGGGCTAATTTTGTACCTCTTTTTCACTTTGCGAATCATTACGCATTCTTTTGATTTTTATATATTTGTACATTTCCAAGTGTTTACTTGATCTTTCCTAAATCAATAATCTAAAATTTAAAATTTCTCTACATACAACGATATTTACATTGAAAAAAAAATAAAAAATAACAAAACATCAAAATTGCAATAATAATATTAAAATTATGTTTGTCTAATAAGAGACATGAGATTGATATCCTTAACTAGATCGAGTTATAACACAAAACTTAAAATTTTTGAAAAATTGGATTTTTTTAAGAATTCAATTTTGTATTGTATTTCAAAATATAGCACTTGTTAGATCAATATTTAAGGATAATCATATAGGTTAAAAAACATTTCTAAAGACATGACAAAATAACTTTTATTAATATCATGGTGAATGTTAATACATTTGAGCATATAAGAAATCAATACATATAGATGCAATAAAACATAAGACATAAAAATATAAGGCATGAAGACATAAAAACATAACAACTAACAACACATTACATCACATCACATCGCATCACCACTGCTAGAGAAAATCATAAAAAAAGTACAGTCATCACTCAGAGGGGCCCTGATCTGGAGGAGGTTGCTGGTTATAGAAGTTAAAATAGCTACTCATAATAGCCATATTTGAGCTCACAGCATCGAATTGGCCTCGCAACCAGCCCATGTCCTACTGGTGCTGTGCGTCCTACTGTTGTAGATGAGTTTCAATTTTATTAAGGCGGTGATCAAAATGAGTTTCAAGATGATCAAACCTATGAACCATATCATGAAAGTTTGGTCACGACCAGGTGCAGGTGCTCTCTCCTCCCCCTCAGTGTCAGCACCTTCATCATGTTTTACAAAGATAACTCAGAATGAACCATCATTGTAGAATAGAGGCTCTTCAAGATGAGACACATCAGGAGGAACTAATTCGTACTTCTTATCAAGAATATAAGCCTTAAGGTATCCTAGAGTAATGTTCTTCTTTCTCTTATGAGATATATGGCTAATTTCAGAAAGCCTATAAAGATAATCAAGAATGAGTTGGGCTTCGTCAATGGGTTGACTAGAAAGAATCAAATAACTGACAGTGGAAAGAAGAGGAGTGGTATTGATTCTATCACCAGCATTTGGAATGATGGAAGTTCTAAGCACATGTTGGATGATTCTAGCATCTTGATGTAGAGTGTTTACTTTGGGAAAATGGGATTCTTTTCTAATCCGTCTAAGTACCCGGTTAATCTCACTCCAATCAAAAGTTGTATAAGAAGTCAAAGTGTGGGCTCATATTTCTTCAGTCCTTAGGTTTAAGAAGGCTCCTAAATCCTGCTTGATTATTTCTACATTCTTTCCTAGAACATAGGATCTAATCCTATCTTAATCAGAGTTAAAGGACATGTTCGCTAGGAAATAATGAATTGTAGAAATATTGAAGGAGTAAATCAGTGTAAGGATAAACTCAAATTGAGAGGAAACAAAGAGTGGTAGTATCTGATAGACTGTATTCTCTTAAATCAAAACTCTAAAAGGGGTTTTTAGCGAATACAAAAATAGGGAATAATGTTTTATTTTCCTTGGAAAGAAATTTGTCATTGGCATTCCTAGGTCCCCTGGTGAGTTCCTTAGCGTGCCTAACACTCTTGCTTGAACTAGCCATTATAAGGGATAAAAAAAATGAATAGAAGAGGTGAATAAAGAATTTTGGCTCTAAACCTTTCCAATTTAAAGGAAAAATGACCTTTCGTACGGATGAAAATTGGTTCGTCCCGTACTATACCTTGTTCGTACGTACGAATAAAAATTTTGTATGTACGAATGCATGTGTTAGAAATGAAATGACTTTTCATAATCATGTGTATTACAAGGCATCCTTTCGTATAGACTTTTTGACCAGACAATCGTACAGACGAAAAGTTGTTCGTACGGGATGATCGGTTATTTAAGATTGAAAGTTCGTTAGGGATGTTAGGCCCATATGAACTAGTCCCAAGGCAAACCAAAAAGACATGAATCAATATTTTAAGATAAATCACATGTTCGTCCCGGAGGCGCCCTCATAAGGGAAAGAACACACCAAATTTATAGTGATTCGGTCAAAACTTGAGAAAACACAATGCGAAAATAATAAATGAAAGAACACACTAGATTTATAGTGGTTCGGTCAAACCTTGACCTACCTCCACTCCTTAGAGGCACCCTCAGAGTATTGCACTAACTAAGTGTCTTTCCTTTAGCCCCCACAACTAGGTAGAGACGCCCTTACAAAATCACTTCCACCTTCCCCGGTGCGGCGAGGTCGCCGGGACCTTTGACACCAATGATATCTTCTTCTTCTATGAACTTCCCTCAAGAAAAGCCTTGAATCCGACGGTATTAAGGTGCAAGCCTACCGGAGAAATCGTGTGGAATCCCCCTCCACACTCCCTTGAGTCACCCCTCACAGGATCTTCTCCCTCTCTTAGACTTCACCCGTTCCTCACTCCCTTTCAAACTTTCTCTTCAAGTTTCCCCCAAAAGAATGAAGCTATAATGGCTGCCAAAGACACTTACAAAAGTGCCTAGTCAAAAGCTTAAATAGAATATCTCAAAATGAGCTCATTAATGCAACTTGCCGACTTTATTTTCCATGCCGATATAAATATCGGCCTGGCCGGTCAGCGTAAATTATGCTCAATCAGCCCGGTCGGTTATGGACAATTAGAAAATTTTTGGTCATATCGTCCAGGCGGATAGGATATCGTCCTGGATGATTAGTTCAAATATGAGGAAAATTGTCCTGAACATTGCCCTAAAAAGAAGCTGGCCAAAGTCAAATCGGCCCGGATAATCCTGCGATTGGCCTGGACGAAGTGATCGTGCAAATCACCATTAATTGCTTTCCTTAATTGCCTGATTTATTTAGGAAAAATTGTGCTGGATCGGCCAGGCTGATCCTGATAGGCCAGGCTGATCCACCGGGATGATGTCCAAAAATAAGTAATTCCTAAATAGATCTGGCGGCAGATTCTTTTTGAATTGAGCCTATCGTCTTGGCCGATGCAAAATCATCCAGGATGATGTGCTTTATGACGGCTGCCTTAACAAGGATGATGACCTAATTAGGGTTTCTTTTTTTTAACCGATTGTCTAGGCCAATATAAATATCTTCCCGGACAGTGTTACCAAAAACAGTAAACTCTAGGAAATAGTTAGAAATTCTTCCAAGATGAGTGTCTACAAAGTTTCTTAGCATCAGGAGCCGCAGTAATTACAAAAGACTCAAGAAAGGAAAAAGGATACAAACTGACTCAGACCTATTCTACCCAATCTTAAGTTGACTCCAAATTGCAGTCTGATCTTGTGGACCTGAAATGTCAGTAGATAAGGAAGTCGTAGAGAAATAAAAGTGTTTGTTATCATCAAAATCATAAACCATGAAAACATATCCGCAATAATCTCCTCCTTTTTTATGATGGAAAACATTACTATTTGAATTTACAAAAAAGAAATTATGTTCTCCTAATATCTCACTTACTAAAATAAAACTTTTAAAAATAGGGGAGATCAAAAATTTTTGTTATTTTTAATTTTTGAAAGATGAAAAAGATACAAATACAACAGTACGTTTCTCCCCATTTGACATTATCAAAAAGAGAAGGGGCACATAAAGTCCTAAAAAGAAAAAGTTGCCTCTTAGTTTTTAAAAAAACTTAATAAGAACTGGATTGACAACGCATAATCCAGTAAAGGTAAGAAATTCATAAATTGATAATCCAAGCTCATGTTCCTTTTAAATGATCAAAAACTTTTTAATCCAATATCTAAATCAAGGAATAAATTAGAAAAAGAAACACTAATTTTTCCTAAACTCCTTCCATAAAACATATCTAATAGAAGATTAATGCATGAATTGTTGAATCATGAATCATGATTTTCAAACTCAAGTATCGAAAATATCAAGGATTTTCTTAAGCTTTGGATAAAATAGAAAATGTAGGCATACTCCATTGTCGGCTCATTTTATATCTCTTGTCAATTTTTTGGCACACTTTGCTCATCTTTTTCTTTTGATACACTTCGTGTATCTTTCTCAATTTGGCGTCATTGCGCAACTTTTGATTTGGCATCATTGGCCACTTTTTTAATTTAGCGTCATTGGCCTTTTTTTTATTTTTTTTAAATGATACATTTCTGAAATTTTAAAAATAAAAGTAAACTCATTCTATTGACATAATGAACTACTTGATTAGAAAAATTATGAGGTAGATTCAACAACTTGCAAAAGAGTCCTACGCGATAGATAAAATGTAGGGAGATGAAAAAAAGTTCAGTTTAAAAATCCAATTTAAAATATGATGAAGATTTTAAATCAAAAGTTGAATAACCTCTTTTAGGAAACAGAGATTGAGAGTTAAAATCATGAATTTCCTTCCTTTTACTATTTTTAGAGAAGTCAATCACTACTTATAAAAGAATTCAAGAAAAATAGGAGGTAGATTTTTCATTTTAAAATTTTTAATCCCCCTTTTTTTTAATTTTAAAAGGATGGTGATTAGTGTGTTGATAAAAAAGAAAAACTAAAGACACAATTAAAATTTAAAGAAAAAGAAAAAGAAAAGAAAAGAAAGAAAGGATGAAAAAAGAATAAATTCAAAACAAAAAATACCCAAAAAATAAAATAAAAAAATAACAAAACATGCAAATAAAAAAAATACAAACAGTGGTTTAAACATCATCTTGCTCCTGATTAGATGATTCAGAAGCTAAGTCTGCCCAAGAGATTTTTTACTTTTCATTATTTGGCCATTTTAAAATTTGCTTTGCTTTTCCTTTTTCTTTTCCTAGAGGAGTTCTCAAATTATGGTACTGATTTTTCATATGTCCAGGTTTCCTACATCCAAAATAAATAATGTCAGAAGTAATCTTAACATTCTTATTATTTTTACCTTTATTTCAATTTTGTTGAGGCTTATGCTTTGATGAGCTTTTTAATTTTCTCGATAAGTTATTATTTTCATCACCAATTAAGCCACTTTCCTCCATATTTTTAACATTTAGCACTATCGTTTCACCTTCATCCAAAAGTCTTTGACCCAAACTTTGCTCGTAGGAAATGAGTGAGCCAATTAAATTATCAATAGACTACTCATTCAAAATTTTTGATTCATAAATAGCAACAACTTTTGCTTCAAACTTATCAAGTAAACAATGAAGAATTTTATTGACTTTTTCAAAGTTTGAAAACTCATTTCCTAAAGCATGTAATGATGTAACAATTTGAATAAATCTAGTATACATATCTAAGATCGTCTCATAAGGTTTCATGCAAGACAATTCATAATCATGCATTAAAATATTCAACTTGGATTGCTTAATTTCACTAGTGCCTTCGTATATGGTGTGTAATTTATCCCAAATTATCTTACCTGTAGTGCACGTGAAAACTAACATACAATCTTCAAAATTTAAAGCACAAAAAATAGTTTAAAGATTTTGCATTCAATTGAGCATTGGTTTTCTCTTCTCTACTCCATTGATTAAAAGGAATATTAATTTTAATTCCATCTAAAATACGAGACGATATAGAATAACCAGTTAAAATCATATGCCACATACAAAATCAATTGATTGCAAAAACGTAGACATGCGAATTTTCCAAAAATTAAAAGTAATATTTTCAAATAAAGGTGGTCTAGTGATTGAATAATCTTTTGCAATATTACGATTAGAAAAATTAGCCATGGATTAAAAATTCAAAAGCTTTTAAAAACTTATTTTATGAATATCGCTCTAATACCACTTGAAAGTTCGTTAGGGATGTTAGGCCCTTATGAACTAGTCCCAAGGCTAACCAAAAAGAGGTGAATCGATATTTTAAAATAAATCATTCGATCAAAAACACAAACCAAGATTCACCACAGAAAAAATACAATGCGAAAATAATAAAAGAAATAACACACCAGATTTATTGTGGTTCAGTCAAACCTTGACCTACGATCACTCCTCGGAGGCACCCTTCGAGTTTTGCACTAACTAAGTGTCTCTCCTTTAGCCCCCACAACTAGGCAGAGAAGCTCTTACAAAATCACTTTCACCTTCCCCGGTGCAGCGGAGTTGACGGGTCCTTTGACACCAAAGAGATCTTCTTCTTCTGTGAACTTCCCTCAAGACAAGCCTTGAATCCGATGGTATTAAGGCGCAAGCCTGCCGGAGCAACCGTGTGGAATCCCCCTCCACACTCCCTTGAGTCCCCCCTCATAGGATCTTCTCCCTCCTCAGAATTCACCTGTTCCTCACTCCCTTTTAAGCTTTCTTTTCAAGTTGTCCCCAAAAGAACGAAGCTACAATGGCTGCCAAAGACACTTACAAAAGTGCCTAGTCAAAAGCTTAAATAGAAGATCTCAAAATGAGCTCATTAATGCAACTTGCTAACTTTGTCGTCTAGGCCGATATAAATATCGGCCTGGCCGATCAGCATAAATTTTGCTCAAACAACTCGGTCGGTTAGGGATAACTAGATAATTTTTTATCATATCGTCCAGGCCGATAGGATATTATCCTGGACGATTAGTTCAAATATGAGAAAAATCATCCTAAACATCGCCCTAAAAAGAAGCTGGCCGAAGTCAAATTGGTCCGGACGATGTGATCGTGAAAATCACCATTATTTGCTTTCCTTAATTGCCAAATTTATTTAAGAAAAATTGTGCTAGATTGGCCAGGCCGATCCTGATAGGCCAGGACGATCCATAGGAATTATGTCCAAAAATAAGTAATTCCTAAATAGATCTAGCGGCAGATTCTTTCTGAATTGGGCCTATCATCCTAACCAATACAAAATCGTCCAGGATGATGTGCTTTATGACACCTGCCTTAACAAGGATGATGCCTTAATCAGGGTTTCTATTTTTGAACCGATCATCTAGGCTGATATAAATATCATCCCGAACGATGTTACCAAAAATAATAAACTCTAGAGAACAATCAGAAATTCTTCCAAGGTGTGTGTGAGCAAAGTTACTAAGCATCAGGAGCCGCAGCAATTATAAAAGACTCAAGAAAGGAAAAAAGGGTACAAACTGACTCAGACTAGTCTAACCAATCTTGAGCTGATTCCAAATTGCAGTCTGATCTTGTGGACCTGATATATCATTAGATAAGGCAGTCGTAGAGAAATAAGAGTATTTGCTATCATCAAAATCATAAATCATGAAAACAGATCCGCAGCAAAGATCATTTTTATGACAGTTTAAATCATTCCACACTTAGTGTGACATGTGGTTTGTATGTACGAACTTCTGGTTCATACGTATGATCAAAAATTAAAACTCTCCTTATCCTTAAAATTGTCTAGATACGTACATACGATTGAATACACATCGTCCAGACAATCGTTAAGATCATACAGACGAATTATATTGAAAACTAAAAAAACTGCATGCAAATCATTCAATTCAATAATTAATACGCTATAGGATTCATCCAGTATGAAATTAATTTCATACAGATGAAATTCATATTTTAGAAAATTTGTATGATGCATAATAATCATGATTTTGAATGTTAAAATGTTTTGAAAATCACACTAAATGAACAAACAAAGATAACAAAACAAAAACAAGCTCAAAAACTAAAGAAAAACACATACAAAAAATCACAAAACTAGAGAACACTCAAACAAAACATATATCAATGTTGCAGAAATATTTAAATAAGCATTCAAGTCAATCACACTAAGCCTTGTTCTTAATGTACTGAAAGTATCAAAGGCTAATGATTTAGTAAAAACATCTGCAAGTTAGTTTTCTATTAAAATATGATTAAGTTCAATTTCCCCTTTTGATACATGATCTCTTATGAAATGATGTCTGATATCTATATGTTTGGTCCTTAAATCTTGAATTAGATTTTTAGAGATACAAATGGCACTAGTGTTATCATAATAAATAGGAATTGTGCATATTGTTAATCATAAATCAATCAACTGTTGTTTCAACAAAAGTACTTGTGCTACATAGCTTCCTAATGTAATGTATTCAGCTTCAACAGTAGATAGGGCTATTGAATTCTATTTTCTACTAGACCAGAAGACTTAAGAGTTTCCAATGAATTGATATGTTTTAGAAGTACTCTTTCTGTCATTCCTACATCCTGCAAAGTTTGAAGCTGAATATCTAATTATTTCAAATGAAGAGCTAAACTTAGGATATCAAATCCCTAAGTTCTGATTTCCCAAGAGATATCTCAAAATCCTTTTTACTGCTGTCAAATGTGATTCTTTTGGATCCAATTGAAATCTAGCACATATATATACACTAAACATATTATTGGGTCGGCTAGCTGTCAAGTAAAGCAATGATCCAATTATTCCCCTAAATTTCTTTTGATTAACAAATTTTTCCTTAGGGTCTTTATCCAACTGAATTGATAAACTCATAGGTGTACTAACAGGTTTATTATTATCCATTTCATACTTTTTGAGGATGTCCTTAACATACTTCAACTGACTAAGAAATGTACCCTCCTTAATTTGCTTAATGCTAAAGCCTAGAAAGTAACTCAAATCTCTCATTAAACTCATCTCAAATTCACTACTCATTGTTTTTAAAAAATTATCACAAAGATTTTTATTTGTAGATTCAAAGATGATATCATCAACATAAATTTATACAATTAATATATCATCTCTCAATTTTTTAAGAAAGAGAGTTGTGTCCACACTTCCTTTTTCAAAAGATCTCTCAAGTAGGAAGGTGCTCAACCTCTCATACTAAGCCCTACGTGCCTGTTTTAATCCATATAATACCTTTTTCAATTTGAAAACATGATTTGGATGTTTAAAATTTTCAAAGCCTAGAGTTTGTTCCATATAAACATCCTCTTGAATCACTCCATTTAAAAATGCACTTTTAACATCCACTAGATACAATTTAAATCCTCTAAAATAGGTAAAGACTAATAAAATCCTAATTACTTCAAGTCTAGCTACAGGGGCAAAAATCTCCTCAAAATTATTCCCTTCAATTTAATTATACCCCTTAGTCACCAATCTAGTCTTATTTTTAATGACTACTCCTGAGTCATTCATTTTATTCTTGAATACCCACTTAGTTCCAACCATACTTTGATCATTTGCTTTGCAGTTAATTCCCAAACTTCATTTCTTATAAATTGATTTAATTATTCTTACATAGCCAATATCCAAAATTCATACGAAGTGCTTGATCAATATTTGTGGGTTCTATCATTGAAATAAATGCTAAATGATTTACTTCTTTGTTCAGTCTACGCCTAGTCCTAACACCCTCACTAGGTTTACATGTAATCAATTCTTTTGGGTGGTTTTTAAAAAATTTCAAATCTCTATGCATCGAGTTTTTTATCTCCAAATTTTCATCCAAATTTATTTTCTCAATCTTTTATGAGTCAATCTCTATCTCATCCTCTTCAATAATTAACTCTTCCAAAATTCCAGATTCATCAAAAACAACATGTATAGTCTCCTCAATTACCAAAGTTTTTTTATTGAATACTCTATAAGATTTTCTAACACATAAGTATGCTATAAAAATTCCTTCATCTCATTTTGGATCAAATTTTTCGAAAGCAGATTTTCTATTATTATAAATGAACACCTTACATCCAAAACCATGCAAATGAGATAAATTAGGTGTTCTCCCCTTTAGTAACTCATAGGGCATTTTATTCAAGTTTGATATAACATTCACCATATTCAAAATATAATATGATGTACTAACCGCCTCAGCCCAAAAATATTTATGAAGTGAATATTATACCAATATGGCTCGAGCGACTTCTATTAATGTTCTGTTTTTCTATTCGACTACCCCATTTTGCTGAGGGGTTCTAGGTGTAGAAAAATTATGATCAATCCCTTTCACCTTACAAAAATCCTCAAATTTTTCATTTTCAAATTCGCCTCCATTATCACTTTGAATTATCAAAATCTTGCATCTTAGTTTCCTTTGAATCCAAGTAAAAAAATTTCTAAATTCATCAAATGATTCACTCTTATAATATAGAAATCTAACCCATGTGAATTTTGAGAAATCGTCCACAATTACAAATCTTTATACCTTCCCTCCTAGACTTACAGCTCCAAATAATCCAAAAAGATCCATATATAAATGCTCCAATGGTTTACTAGTTCTAAGATCCTTATTAGACTAAAAAGAGGACTTCACATATTTTTCTAATTGACATGCATCGTAAAGGTTATCCTTAGTAAGGTCTTGTTTTGGTATACCTCTCACTAAGTTCTTTTGGGTAATTCTCTTAAATATTTTTATGCTAGAGTGACAAAGTCTCCTACACCAAAGCCATGACTCATCAGAAATAGTTTTTAAACAAAAAGCAGTAGAAGTTTTGATATAATTCAAGTCTAGCATATACACATTATTTACTTGTATACCATGCAAGACATCATTACCATTTAGGCTTAATATGCAACTAGTATGAAAAAATTTAACACAGTATCCTTTATCACATAGCTAGTTAATACTTAATAGGTTATGCTTTAAGCCTTCTATAAGTAGTACATTCTCAATAAAAAGTTTTTAAGATTTCCAATCATATCTAATCCAACCACCTTCCTTGTGGTGTTATCTCCTACCTCCACTCCTGGTTTCCAGCAATATAAATTGTGCAGTATCTCCAATCATATGCTTTAAGTAACTGATGTCTAGGTACCATATGCTCTCACAAGACCTTGTGTGAGAGCGATCCTGCAAAATCATCAAATGTTAGACCTGAGAACCCAAACAAGTTTGGGTTCACCTTTTTGCAAATTATAAACAGATACATATATGTTATGTCTATGTTTATGCATCTTAGGCTTCCACACCAAATAAGTTTTTCTATTCAATGTACAGGTGTGTGCTATATGTCCAAACAATCCACAATTAAAGCATTTGACTCAAGGAAATAGGTTTCTTAATCTTCTATAATTATTCTATCTTTTCATGGATTGTATAAATTTTAGAAACAAAATAAGATTTGTGAAATCTTCAAGTCTTAGGGGTATCCTATTATCCTCGAGAGATTTTATCTTCAGTTTGTAAAAGGTATTCATATCTTCTAATATATGATTTATATAGTTTATCCGATAATTTTTGCTCTCTGAATCATCCTTAAAATCTTTAAAAAAAATTTCAAGTTCTGCATAGGTTGATTTTAAATTTTTATGATTCTTATTCAAATCATCAAACTTATCAAATAATTTCATGTGGTTATTATCAATTAAAGCATGATCTTTCCAAATGATCTCTTATTCTCTTTGCAATTCTTCTAACTCTAGTTCAGACTAGCATGCATTTTCTTTAATTTCCTATATACAACATGTATGCATTCAGAGACTTCTAAAAGTTCATTATAAGACAAGTCAAATACCTCTTCTAGATTTGATTCATCAAGATTATCGGCCATGAAGCACAGATTAGTGACTTCCTCTTCCCTTTTAGTCTCTGATGAGTCTGAAGCTGAGCCCGCCCAAAAAGCTCTTTAGAATTTCTTCTTGCCCTTCTTCACCATTAGTTTCTCTACTACCTTCTCCTTGTTAGGAGTGGCTTTGAGTTTTGTGCAGTCTGACTTAATGTGTACAGGTTTTCTGCACTCATAACAAATAACATTATTTGAAACCTTAACATTCCTATTTAATTTACCTTGATTTCAATGCTGGCGTCTCTTTTGCTTCCTCTTTAGAAAGCTTCTAAACTGTCTAGTCATTAGTGCGATGTCTCATCCTCAGGTTGTGATAGATCACTCTCAGGCTCCTCCACTTTCAGTGTTATATTCTTCTCCCTTCGTGGTTCACCTGTATAAATCTTTCTTTGACTTACTCCTTGCTCGTAAGCAATTAGTAATCTAAAAAGATTATCAATAGAGTATATTTAAATCTTTATACTATGTAATCGCAGTTAATTTAGCATCAAATGTAGTAGGCAAATAATTAAGTATCTTATTAACCATTTCAGCGTTCGTTAGTTTCCTACCCAATGCATGTAAAGAGATAACTATTTGTGTGAATCTTGTGTAATGTCAGAAATGGATTCATTTGGCTTCATGTGAAATAATTCATAGTCATGCAACAAGATATTAAGTCTGGATTATTTAACTTCATTAATCCCTTCATATGTTATACAAAGTCTATCACATATGTCATTTCCACTCTTGCAAGTGAAAACTTGCTTGTAATCTTCTAACTTAAGTGCACAAAAGAAACTATTTAAAAATTTAGCATTTAGTTATGCTAAGTCATGTTCTTCTACAGTCCAATCCACAAAGGGTGTTTCTATTCTAATACCATCAACTAATTTAGTTGGTTTTGTATACCCTTCCTGAACTAGGATCTACATATAGTAATCTAGTGAATGTAAAAATGTTGACTTGCGTGTTTTCCAAAAATCAAAAGGAATATTGTCAAATAAGGGAGGTCTAGTTATGGAGTAACCTTCAAGTGTGTTTCAGTTTTTAAATGTAGCTATAGTCGTTAATCAAAAAATAGTTTAAACTTTTGATTTTGAAATTAAGCTCTGATACCACTTATGGAAACTTGTTAATTAGGAATTAGGTTGTTAGACCTAAGCTTATATCCCAAAAGGCTAACTAAGAGGGGGGTGAATTAGTAATTTTAAAAAATCTCCTCTTAAATTGATTTAATTTAGTCAATTTTTTAGAAATTATTTTTTGACCACAAATAAGCACAAATAGAAAATAAAAAGAAGCAGAAAATAAAAAGATGCAAGATTTATAGTGGTTCGGTCAAACACGACCTACATCAACTCCCTGAAGTCTCTCATTTCAGGTATTGCACTATTACCACAAGTGTCTCTCTTTTTGTTCCCTCGACAAGGCAGATAAGCCTTCACAAAAACTCTCTTCCATCACTACCCGGTGCGGCAGAGAACTGTCATCCTTTTACACCCTCCAAGTGTCGGCAGAGAACCATCGTCCTTTTATACCCTCCAAGTGTCGGCAGAGAACCGTCGGCTATTTACATTCTCCAAGTGTAGGGGGAGAAGCTTAATAAAGATTATTTAAATAAAGAATTATTACATTTGAGTAACCAAGTGAACCCTTCATTCTCCAGTAGTAAGAACTCTTCTTCAAACACTCTCTCTCACTCTCTCCTTCAATCTTCTTTCAGTATTCACAATGACCAAAAGACAAAAAGATATTAAGACATTCAAAATTGTACCTTTTATAAAAAAGACACGAAAAACCGTCCAAAAACTACAATTTTCAATTTCTTACCGTCCACGATCATCCCTTACAATCCAAATTCGTACATATGAACAGTGTAAAAATTGTTGCATATGAATAATATATGAATCGGTATAAACTACCTTTATACCTGATAATCATCCTGTATGAAATAAGTTTGTCCGGTACAAATAGTTATTCCCAAGGTTTGTTGGTACGAAAATGCAGGATGAATTATAAGTCTCCATAATAGAGAACATCGTCCTGGGACGAACCATAAATATCGTCTAGACGAATAGTTCATTTTGGCATATCCAGAGCCCAACATCCTGGGACGAACGATAATTATCATCTGAATGAACCCGTTCAGAGAGCACCATCCTGGGACACACGATAAATATCGTTCGAACAAATGCGTCCAGAGCCCATCATCTTGGGATGAATGAAAAACATTGTCTGGATGAACCATAATTTAGGTGAATGCATAGCCTTTCGTCCTCGGACGAACCATAATTTTTGTATGGACGATCGCATCTAGAGAGCATCGTCTTGGAACGAATGATAATTATCATTTCAACGAACATGTCTAGAGCCCATCATCCTGGGATGTACGAAAAACATCGTCTGGATGAATATTACTTGGAAAAAATTTTTGGCCCTCTCTGTTCGTTCTTTCACTCATTCGAGAGTTTTAACTGACCAGATTGTCCCATACGAACATGGTTCGTACTGTACGATCAATTTTAAAAAATATGAATTTTAACTTTCCCCTGGTGTGTGTGTATTAAGTTATTTAATTACAATCACACACTCTCTCAAATTCAAATAAAGAGAAAAAATACATACTTCAATATTACAAAATATTTTAAGCAGATCTTGATTTAAAGTCTTTAATAATCTTGAGTATGATTTCCCTGAAAAGTTAGTACACACAAGAGAAAAAATAATTCTTCCAAAATGTGTTAGGAGAAGATAATAATCAAAATAATAATAATATTTAGAATCATCAAAACATACAAGTTGCAAGAATGTAAAACATGCAAAGCAAAGTAGCAACTCTCTCAACACAATTGTTATCTCCTAGTCTTGAGCACTCATAAATAATTTTCTCTTTTAGTCATCAATCATAAATTTTCTTGTTGTTAAGAAAGGTCTTTCTAAAATGAGAGATATTTCTCTATCTTCTTCTATGTCTAAAATAATAAAATCAATAAGGAAAATGAACTTATCAAACTTGATTCGAGAATCCTCAATTACTTCTTTTGGTAAAGTAAATGATCTATCATCTAATTGAAGAGTTACAGAAGTAGGTTGAATCTCTTCTATTCTAACCTCTTAAAGAAGGATAGAGGCATGAGGTTAATACTAGATCCTAAAGCACATAAAGCTCTCTCATATAATTTATCTCCAATAGTTAAGGGGATGATAAAACTCCCAAGATCCTTAAATTTTTTAAGAATTTTCTTTTGTAAAATGGCCCTACATTCTTCAGTTAATGCTAATGCTTCATAATCATAAATTTTATTTCTTACTCAAAAAATCTTTCTTGAATTTTGTATAATTGGGCATTTGTTCTAAAGCTTTAGAGAAGGGGAAATAATAGTTAATTTTTTAAGCACTTCTAAGAACTTTGAGAATAGTTAGTTAGTATTTCTTTTGATCAATTTCTTAGGGAAAGGGGGTGGTGGTCTCTCAACAACTTTTTTATAAACCTTTTTAGGTTCTTTAATAGGTTCAAGTTGTTCAAAAGGGGTCTTATTTTCTTGGTGTTTCTATATATCATCCATATCATTGGCTTGGTCTTTCTCTTTATAAGGTTCTCCTAAACATTTCTAACCTCTCTGAGTTGGATATTATGACATTATTCTACCAAATTTTGATAATGAATTAACATATCCAATTGCCCTATTTGATCTTCAATTTCTTTAAGAGCATTAGATTGATTATTCATTTGCATTCCTAACATGAGTATAATATTTTTCAAGAATTCCTTCTTATTCCTTTCATAATGTATTTGTTCAAATTTTGTGGGGTAGCATTGTGACGTAACATATCTTGGTGCAATGGCGATATATCTCTTAATATCACTATTAACCTTTAATTTATCAAATTTCTTAGAAATAGCAATAACCTAAGCAGCCAAAATGGATAAAAAATCATTTTTATAGACTTTTGACACTTTCCTAAGATTCATTGTATCAACAGGACACTAAAAATTATTTATTGTCATTTTCTTAATTAATTCACAAGCATCCACAAAAGGCATTAACATCAAAGAACCTCCAACTGCAGCATCGATTATGGCTCTAAGAGATCCTACCAATCTATTGTAAGAAGTTTGAATTATCAACCAATCAAGTAAGACGTGGTGAGGGCACTTTTTAAGAAACCCCTTGAATCGCTCTCAACTTTCATGAATATATTCTCCTTCTAACTAAATAAAAGTAGTAATATCATTTCTAGTTTGACAGTCTTATAAGGTGGGAAATACTTTTCTAAAAATTTATGGGTCAACTCATTCCATATGGTAATAGAGCTTGGGGGTAAAGAATTTAACCACATTGTTTTCTTGTGTCTTAGAGAAAATGGGAATAATTTAAGTCTAATGGCATCGTCATTAATACAATTATACTTAAATATTGCATAAATTTCTAAGAAATTTATTAAATATAGGTTAGAATCTTCAAAGGGAGTCCCTCCAAAGTGAGAATTCTATACCAAGTGAATGATTATAGGTTTTAATTCAAAGTTATTAGCTTGGATTGCAGACCTAATTATGCTCTGATGAGTTCAGTCTACCATAGGATTTGCAAAAACCTTAAGAGGTCAGAAATGATCTAAAACCTGAACAAGGCCAACCATTTTCAAAATAGTTTTGATGGTTCAAATTTTAGAAATTTTTCTCTCAATTTTTGAATCAAAATATAGCAATGATTCCTTTCTTTGGCTTCTAAGCATGCAACCATAATTGTGCAATCAGTAAAATAAAAAAAAAATAAAAGAATATAGGACTAATTTTACAATTAATTCAACAAGATATTAAATCTGTATGTAAAACAAAATCTTCTCTAGCAAAGTCACCAAAAACATGAGGGGGCAATGGAGTAACATAAATAATTAAAAAAGTAATTTAGATATCTATCGATCCCTAAATAATGCTTAGGTTTTTTATATAAAAATTAGAAAATTACCATTTAATATACATAAGTATACATGCCAAATCAAGTAATATAGTAGAGTAGAGTATCGATCTCAAGAGGAAGAACATTTACTTGCAAATACTAGTATTATCAACTATAATTACAATAATTATACTACTCAATAAAAACAAGTTTTGATAAAGATTCAATCACTTAATTAAAAAAAAATGAAACACTACTTGAATAAAATATTTTGAATTAATGGAATATCAATACAATATATTTCCTAAGGATTCTCTTTTATATTATTATTATTTAGAGCATATGCATCACCGACCACTCAGTCAAGTGCGAAAAGACAAAGGACAGATTAAACCATCAAACCTCAATACCACTCTAATCTCTCATAGTTTTTCACCCAATAAAAATCCTAGAAGAGTAAGTAAAGCATGTACTGTTAAATAGAGCTAGGCTTTACAGCACTAAAAATTGGCGACTATAAAAATAGGCATCGCGGCACTGTGCAAACAAAGACTAGGCTTTGCAATGTTGACTTCTTCGATGTCGCAGCACTGTTAAAAGAGACTGGGTTCAAACATGTCCATGTTGGGTGCTTCAGTAGTCAATGATGGCACCATGGCGATATAGTGTCCAACGATGTGGCGTTGTATGATACTTGGAATGTTATTCTTTTCTTATATTTTTTCTACACAACACAACTAAAACAACACAATTTTTAAATAACCTTAACTAATGCTATTTAGCTCATTTTAAATATATATATTTATATTTATATAATTAAATATAAGTTATTGTCTAAACGAGCCTTAAAAATAGAAAAAACCAAGGTTTTTATTCTTCGGTCACAAAAATGTTCTTTTTCTCTCTCCTCATTTTCACATTTGCATTCTCTCTCTCCTCCGTGGCCAGAAGAAAGCCAAAAAAAACTATGGGTGTTTAGTCCCACACCATTTGGAGTTGAAGGATTTTGCTTTATAAAAACAAATACATATGCAGATTAACAGTTAAACAGCTCGAGATAAATGGACAGGCTTGTTGGGCCCGAATAGCAACGAGCTCAGTTTCATTTAAATAAATAAACACATTTTGCGATTTTCTCAGCTCGTTTAACAAGCCACTCGATAAGAGGCTCGACGAGTTCAAACCTGAACATGTCACGAGTTCGAACATGGCAGTTTTAAACGAGCTCGAGCTCAAACAGCTATCAAAGATGCTCGACGATCTTCAATTCGAGCTTGTGCTCAGTTTGGACAAATGAGTTTGAACTCGATCAGACCGAAGCTCGGCTCGGCTCGACTCAGTTCGCTTGCAGCCCTAACATAAATCTAGGGATGCATATGCCCTTATCCACATAAATAATTAAGAGTCATATTAGGAAACCTTTGTTATTTTATTTGTATTAGTTCAAAACATATTTTATATATTGGTATCTCCTCATCTCTTACGTTATCTGTAATTGGCATAAACTCAAACCCTTAATTTTTGTTCAATATGATAAACCTTGCATCTATAATAGATAATATTAGTTTGATTACAATCTAGCATAACACTTTCTCATGCAATCGACACTCTCTCATTCATTTTATTACTTGATCGACATTTATACTTACGTATCTAGTGGACAATCTGTATCAAAGAAAACCTAAGCATTATTTGACCCAATGCATATTCTATTTCATACATGCATTTAGCTAGCCACGTCTTGTGCCCGCCGCATAAAGCAATGGCGGAGCCAGAAATTTTGTTCAGGGGGGGCCTAACCAAAGCCGTTCTTGAGGGTGTGGCTCGTGCGTCACAAGAGATGAGTAAAAGAAAAAACTAACCATTGATTAATTATGGACCAAGAAATAGGATTCTAATCACTCTGGACAACTTCCATCACCACTCTTGCAATTCAATATTCAATAAAATAAAAGTAATATGTTTTTAAGATATCAAATATATTTTATCATCTATTTGCTCTCTTCAGACCTTCAAAATTCTGCCAGTAATATTAGCTCGCTTCCTTGTTATGCCATGTTGGCAAGCAGGCAGTTCAAGCAGCAACTTTTTTAATGTTTTTCTATATATATATATATATATATATTAGAGAGGCACACAGTCCTTTGGGCTTTAAAACACAATACTAGAACTTTGGTATCTCCTGTAGGCACATCTCTGTTCTTTATGACAATACTAGTTCAATCTGCATTTCTAAGCAATTCTCATCCAACATTGAATGGACTGAAGCAGATTGGCATTAGGACATCACTTTATTAGAGATCATGTGAATAAAGGAGATAGTGAGTTACATCAATGTGGCGACTGAGAATAAACTGGCCTAAACTTTTTTTACCTAACCACTAGCATTCAATACTTTACAGCACTTTATGGACAGATTGGGTCTGATTATATTAATGCATATACTTGATTTCACTAATGTTTATCTGCTAGATCTACTTGCTGTATATTTTCTGAGTTTTTTTTTTCTAGTTTTTTTTATTTATTTTGGTACTTTTGTTTTCCATATGCCATGCTTTGCTTTTTCCATTTCAAATCATCACTGAATTGATATCTTATGTCTTGTTTTTTTTATTTTGAAAATTTAGAGTTAATATTTACATCTCTTAAATCTGCTAAAGAGTAAAACACCGTTGTTGTGTCTCTCTATACCCTATTTTGGTGGTAAAATTTTTTTTCTAACAAAGTCTATCTCAAATTACTAATTGAATTTTGCAATTGAGATCTTTTCTACCTTGCTACAGAAATCTAGCTTCTCATACATAGACAAAGTTTTTATGTTACATTAAGATCTCTCGTTATCCTGTCAATTT
>NW_021319483.1:336221-369677 GCF_001605985.2 Dendrobium catenatum | reverse complement strand
AATCTCTCACATGATTTTTTATTCTATTTTATGGATTGTTTTTCCTTATATTAGAGAGTGAGTTTTTCTTCTCTAATATCTGGAAGATATACTCAAAACTAAGATTATTTAAGAGTTTTTGGAAAAGAATCTAGCTTGCAAAAATAAATAAATAAAAAGTGGCAATGATGCCAAAAACAAAATATGCGTAATGACGTCAAATTAAAAAAAATATAAATAAATACAACTAAAGATGCGCTAAGTGCGCCATTCAATGGACAAGAGGCATAAAATGAACCCATCAAAAGAAAGCTTTCTTCCTTTCTTCCAACTCTTAAAACTTAGAAGATTTCATGTATCACTTGAGATTTTTAAAGACTTGATTTCGAATTTCATGATTGTAACAAACTACTTTGATATATTATTTTATAAGATATTTTTCTGAAACCATGTCTTGATTGGATCTCTTTTTCTTATCCAAATGTTTTTTTAAGTTAGGCCTTTTGATTTCAAAAGAAGATTTTTCCCTAAAAGAAGTCCGAGTTTAGGGTTAACATGATCAAATTTTTTACCATTTTTTGGATTTTTGAAGTTGTTAACTCATTAACTTACAAATTTTTCAAATCAATCACATGGAGACTATATCATATTCATGCCTTAATTAAAAAAAAAACTTTTTGGCTTTTCTTTTATCGTTGTTATTTTTTTTATCGTGTTATTTTCAGTCCTTCTTTGATCATCTCCATCCCTCATTTGCATTAAAATTTTGTCACATCATCCTGGCCGATGTTTATATCATCCTGGACAATCGGCTTTTCGTGCTTCAAAAACTCCATCTGCTAAATATTCTGACTTTTGTGCTCTAAGCATCCTGGATGATCCTTTATCATCCTGGACGATATGATCAACCTCTGCTACAATCATATTGATCGTCATGGCCGTTATCTTTTTTCATCCTGGGCGATGCATTTATTGGCTATCATCCCGATCGATACATCTGTTCGTCTTGGACGATACACGTGTCGCACGTTTAAAATCTATAATTTTACCCGGGATGATCCATTTTTGTACAATTGTCCTGGCCGATCCAATGTTCGTCCTGGACGATACACGTGGAGCATGATTTAAAATATTTTAAATTCGGCCGGTACGATCCATTATTGAGCATCATCCTGGACGATCCACCTAATCGGCCTGGATGATGTACTTTTTTAATGGTGAGGATATGGCCCGGTTCGATGCCTATGTTGCACACCAGCACGACCAGGACATGGCTTGGTTTGGGGCACAGTTAGCTACGTTTTCCACCTTCTTCCAGCAGCCACCACCATCACCACCTATGTCTGATGATCAGGGGCCCTTAGTATGATGTATATTGTACTTTGAATTTAGTAAACTATTTTTCTTACTAAACTGTCATAAATGTTTGCTGCCATAACTGTTTGGAATTCTCTGTTTATGTTTGCCATCATCAAAAAGGGGGAGATTGTTGTAAATCTGAAATTATGGATTAGACATTTGATGATAGCAAGCATTCATGTTTCCCTACGACTATTTTGCCTACTAACTTTTTAGGACTAGAAGATCGAATACAGCTCAAGCCAGCTCAAGATCGGGTAGATTTAGGTTGAGTAAAGTATGTATTTTTTCCTTTCTTGAGTCAATTGTAAATGTGGCTCCTGATGCTAAGTAACCTTGCACACACACACTTGAGGGGTTTTTTGAATTTTTCTATTTTGAGTACATCAGCCTGGATGATGTTCCTATCGGCCTGTACGATTCAACTAAAAATAGAAACCCTAATTAGGGCATCCTGGTTAAGCAGCCGTCATTAAGCAAATCATCCTGGATGATACGTGTATCGGCCAGGATGATAGGCTCAAATCAAAAAGATTCAGCCTCCATGATCAATTTAGGTATTCTTTATTTTAAATTATCATCACGGGTGATCTCCATATCGGCCTAGACGATACAGCATAATTATGCCTAAATTAATCTAGCAATTATGGAAAATAATTAAGGCTGATTGATACGACCATATCGGTCGTGCCTATCGCAAAATCGATCGGGATGATATCCTAGATGATTGACATCGGCCAGACTATATTCAGGGCGATATTCAGGATGATTGTACTCAGATTTGAACTAATTGGCCAGGACGATATTGTATCGGCCTGAACGATGTAATCAATTTTCTTTTGATCCTCTTGAATCATCCCAGTTGATTGAGCTTATTTTGTACTGATCGGCCAGGACGATATTTATATCAGCCTGGACGATAAAGTCAGTTCTTGAAAATCTATTTAAAGAACTCAAATTTTCTCATGCAACAAGACCTTGAGTGCTGCTATCTTGACCTGAGAAAACCTTGGGAGAGGGAGAGAGAGAGGAACTTGTGAGGGGGAGTTTGTGAGAAGGTTCACAAATGTTGATCCAAGCAAGGTTCCAAGTCATCGTCTCCGTTCTTCGTCCCTCGTCCTTGGGAGGTTCTTCGGAGGTCTACTTCAGGAATGGTCTGGGTTCTGTGCCTTCTTCAGGAGGAAGCAAAAGGAGTCGGTTCTCTGCCGCACTGGGGTTGGTGAAAAGGAGTCTGTTGTAAAGGATTCTCCGCCTAGCTGTGGGAGCTAAAGGAAAGATACTTAGTTAGTGCAATACTCGGAGGGTGCCTCCGTGGAGTGGACGTAGGTCAAGGATTGACCGAACCACTATAAATCTGGTGCGATCTTTCTTTGTTTTGCTTCCACATTTATTTATTTTTGCACATTGATTTCTGTGGTGATTTGATTTTAAGTTTTGTTGTTTTTTGCTAAAAGAAATTTTTTTAAAATACCAATTCCCCCCCCCCCCACTCTTGGTTAGCCTCGGGCTAGTTCTTAAGGGCTTAACATCCCTAACGAACTTTTAGTGACTTGAAATAAACACCAACCTCTAGTTCAAACTTTAAATCACAATGCTCGTATAATACTCAGATGATTCTCGACTATTTCTATAACATGACTCACATTTGACACCCAAATACCCATAGAAAAAAAATGTAGCCTTAGGACACATCATAGGCTATATCCTTCACCACAAATACCAACTCACCTATCCTGCTCCACCTAATAATGTCCCTATTTTTTATATGGATGCCTCTTTCCATATCCTTTTTCATCGGGGGCAAGATAATGCTAAGCTGGATTTTGATGAAGAAGGGGAAGCTACTACTGCAGGAGGACATCCACTACCACCAATACCACCACCTACACCTATCTACCATGCCTACCCTTAAGATAATATTATTCAGTGGCTTGAGTGACTAAAAACTCAACTGGATTATCATATCCAACAATAACACTAGTAGTATGAGGATGATATGTGATGGTTTGCAGACACACTTACCTCGATAGATAATCAATTTGCATCCATCCATTAGTTCTTTCAGCCACCGCCAGGACCACCATCTAATCATGATCCACCTTACTAGTAGTTTTTATCTGTTGTGTCTTTTTATGTATTTCCTTCTTTATTTGTGTGTACCTCCTCTTTTTGGTGATGTCAAAAGTGGAATAAAATGTATGTTCAGTTGTATGTTTCATTATTTTAATAGAATCGTCCTATTAATATTCTTTGTATTATTTTTTTCTATTATAAAATATATTTACAACACACCCAATTTGTTTTTAAATCCATCATCTAGTGAGGGGGATCTTAGGAAGAAATAATATTTATCTTACCTATCAAAAAATATTATTTGACATCATCAAAAAAGAGGAGATTATTGCAATATACACCGATTAATACTGTTAAAGACTCAAAATTGAGTAGAATAGGATGTAAAAGTGTCTATAATTTTTTATTTCATGAGTCTTCCCATGTAAGAGTGTATGCATACTAGGTGACATTGCTCAAATATACGGGGAGAGAATTTTTTTTAAATTAAAAATTAATTTTATAAATAAATTATACTTTATAATTTTTAATCGTACTATATGATCTGTTAACTGAAACTAAGCTTAACATGTAAGTAGAAAAATTAGTTTTGTGAATTAATCATACTGTACAATCATCATTATGCTATAAGATTTATTTTTGATCTCAAAACCCTAGCCAACAAGTTAATTTAAGTAAGATTTCAAATTTGATTTTTGAACTAATCATATTGTATGATGTTAATTGTAATGTATTAATATTTAAAATCTTGCTAAAATTAACCCCCATAATTAGTTAATTAAATCATGGTTAAATTAATAATAGTCATTCATACTATATGATGTTGATCGTACCAAACAACTGATAGAGATAAAATCTAGTCATCACGGAGATCATACCAAATGAAACCATAATTTTTTAACTAATCGTACGGTATGATGTTGATCATACCAAATGATTAGCATAGACAAGTTTGGTCATCCCGAAGATCATACCAAATGAAGCTACAATTTTTGAGCTAATTGTATTGTACGATGTTGATCATACCAAATGACTGGCAGAGATGAGTTTGGTCATCCTAAAGATCATACCATATGAAACTATGATTTTTGAACTAATCATATTATATGATATTCATGTCATACTAGATAATTTACTTGAAAATAACTAACCATACTGTACGATATTCATATCATACTGGGTAATTTACCTGAAAATAACTAACCGCACTATACGATGAGAACAGTATAGGATGATTGATAAAGATGACTTTCAGTCATCCTAGGAATCATCTCATACAAATTGAGGAAATCAAATAGATCGTACTGGATGATCTATAGATTGTATTGTACGATGTGTTCATAAAATTTGAACATTTTGTTTGAGCGACAGTTTACATCGTACTAGAAGGGACTAGTTTTAAATTGATCGTATTATACGAACATGAATCATTTTATACAAACGGCTAACTCGAATTTTTAGAATTTCTTAAAGCCTATTATGAAAGCTATGTTTTAAGTTTCTCTTATAAATTAAGGGAGGAATGTGAGACTATAGAAGGAACTATGATAGAGTAGCTTTTGAGAAGAAAATGAGGGTTTATGACAGGAAGGAGAAGGTGAGCTTGTGTGTGATGGAGAAGTAGTGTGAGGGGATCACACAGTTGCTCCAGTCTAGAAGCACCCTTCCTCCTCCTATGAACTTGGTGAATCTTTTGGAATCTCTCTAGGGAGAAAGGCTTCTTAGTCTAATCCTCGAGGTTCTTTGCCTTTTCTAGGAGTGATAAAAAGGAATCGAGGTTCTTTTCCTTCTCCATGAGGGAGAAAAGAGAGTTGAGGTTCTCTGCCTTTTCTATAAGAGAGAAAAATGAGTCAAGGTTCTCTTCCTGTAAAAGGAGCTTTGGTCCTCTACCACACCGGGTCGGATGAAGAGAATATGTAAAGGCTTCTCTACCTTGGTGAGGTAGTAAATGGAGAGTCACTTAATGTTAGGGCAATACTCGGAGTGGAGGACAACGGGGAGTGGACATAAGTCAAGGTTGACTGAACCACTATAAAAATCTCTCGTGTGCTTTTTCTTTTTCAACATTTTACTTTTCACATTTAATTATTTGTTATAACTGCTTGGTGAAAATCATAAATTAATTTTCTATTGTGTTATTTAGAATTTCATCATCATTATTTTCAAATTGTGGTTAATTTGTTATCTTCTGCATTGTGAATATAAATTGCTTATTTCAAAATTCTGAAAAATCTATAAAAAGTTAGTACACTTGTTTAGGATTAATTTTAAAGTATCCTTCACCCCCCTCTTGGCACATCTTAAACTTCTAGAATCTGGTCAAAGGAGGAACTATTAGAAGTCATATTCATACCTTATTTCATCTATACTTTTAAAGAGCAAGTTGGAATATAATAAAATCTTTTCGTTATACACTCATACATCTTATGAAGAGTAAAGTTTGAATGTGAACTTGTGGCCTCTTAATCATGATTCATGGCTTTACATTCATGATTTGTTATTAGAATATATGCATAGAGATTACATTGAATTTTGGTTCAACTACCTTTGTGATTGTTGTGTTAGTAAAAAAAAAGTATATGAATGCATTTGATAAAACATGGCGGTTAGAAAAAATTTGAATGCACTTTTTTATTTTTTTCCACAAAAGAAAAAATGTATACACGTTTAATAGAACTTGATTATTGATGGGGGCTGTATAGTGTCAGGCCTTGGTATTTTATATGTAAATGATCCCACATCATAGTTTGAGGAAGAAAGATTTTTTTTATGCTTTAGTCATGAATCAACAACTTATGTCATCCTTACTGACGTATGATGGTTGTGATTCACCTCGTTTGGCTTGTGTTGTATATCAATTGCTAGTTGAAATGTCACTAAAAGAAGTTATTTTTGTTTTATCCTTATTTGTGGCAAGACATTTTGTTGTAACACTTGTTGATTGAAAATCTTTGAGCATTCACCAATGATAGATTTATATATGAGTATGTTATGATTCCCTTTTTAGTATGGATTTATCGGAATCACACTCGTTCGTTTCTCATAAGTCTTTGTTAAGGTTTGTGTTATCATTATAATCATAAGAGAATTAAATGCGATGAGACATGTACATATCCACAAATCTAAAGAGAATTTTGTGGTATGCGTATATAGAGATTTGTCTAACACTTCATTTTAATCATAAGGGTTTTCCATCTCACCCTTCATGTATGATCTTGTTTATAAATCTTGACTTATGACATATGTTTTTAACAAATCTTTGGTGGATTCCAATGTATTATTGCACATGCCATTTTATTACACACATCACACAATATTTTGAGTTTGTTTGATTGACTTGTTAATCACTTGCAAAAACTTATTCATGATTGGGGTTGTATGACATACAGTTTTGAAATTTCATAAGATACTTGGAAGTCGTAGCCCTTAAATGAAAGCATAGAAAGTGTTTGTGGTAATGCCTATTAAGAAATAACACAAGACTAAACTAAATAAAAATGAGGAGTTGGCAAATTTGGATGTTTCTTCGTTTATGTTTCTAAAACATCTATGAATTAGGGGAAAGTAAAGAGTTTGTTTCTTCACATAAATGGTAACTATGTATAAAATAGTCACATAACTTGATTCATGTGTATTTTATGGATGGTTGGAGAAAGTTAAAATAAGAGTGCATGCTCAAAAATTATTTCACCAATGAGTTTAAGTGGTTTTGCCTTTTGTGAATAAAAGCTCCCATGCAATAGGTTTTATTTCCTTTTTTTTAACATAAGGTTTACTGAGTCTTTATAGAATATATTATGACTTGTCACTAATAATGTGATGATATACTTCTTGAATCATGAATGAATTGTGTTTTATTCCTTTTGTGATGCCTATATTTTGGTCTCACATTCGACTCAGTTTGTCTTGTGAATGACATCATGATTCATGACTAGTTAGAAGAAGCATATATATAATCTCATGCCTAAATTGCTTCATCGATATAGTTCAAAAGATTCTTACATATATTTGTAATTGAATTACTTCATTAGCAAATACTCTGTTAGTTGTGATTACATATATGCCTTTAAATGTTTTGTTTATGGTCAACACATGTGACAGGTGGGAATAGGAAACAAAGATGATATTAAGTAGCATTTATTTTGTTGATGCACATTTCAAATTAAAATTTCTATTATTTATCTTCATATGCATATAATCTATTGTTAGTTTTGGTATATTATGATTAAAATTTTCATGTGTGAATGTTGAATTTTTGTATATCTATATATATATATGTGTGTGTGTGTGTGTGTGTGTGTGTGTGTGTGATTTGGGAAAAGATAAAGCAATCACATACAATCACATGCATATGTTATTTCATCAATGAGTTTCTTAAGAAAGTCGTTATACATATTTGTGATCCAAGTGAGGTATATAAGGGTTGTATATAAACAAAGCATGTTTAGATTTCTCCCACCTATATTCGCACTACTTGTACAAATTCTTTAGTGAACTTACACATGCATTATCTAGTCGCAAAAGATTTACATGTATACGTGCCTCCTGTTTCAACACTATGCTCACATTGAAATCAAAGGCTTTTTGGTTGATTAGGAAGCATGTAAAGGTATTCAAGTCACAATATCATGTTGCTATTTGTATACTTGAATGTATGTATGCATAAGTTTTTTTAATGCAAGTGAGCAAACCCAACGAATAGCGTGAAATAACTTGTAGGGACTTCAAAGATCATTTATGCATATTTATGCCTTGAACATGTAGATCATTATTAATGATGTGTAGAATGTCATGATGATTCTTGCCCATGCACATATGTCTATGGTGTTTTTTAATGTGTTGAAAGGTGATGAGTGTTTGATAGAATTTGTGAATGCATAAGCATTGAATCTAAAGGATGAGTGGAGATTGTCATTGGATAAGAATTCTTGTTATTAATGAAAGTCTTATAGTTTGTTATTCATATTGATGAAATCTATGTAGATTGTATAGTTCATTGTTATGGATGTATAAAAATGATCTCATCTCATGAATCATAACTATTTGGGAAATTTGTATGTTTGGCATGATGTGCTAGGTGCTTCATGCGCATAATCGCTACTCTTTTCCGTTTATTATAGAAGTATCAAATATATGTCTATTTCTACACATGTTGCTACATTAGTTTTTCTTTAAAGGAAATGACTCTTTGAAAAATTCTTCCATCAAAGATTGTCTTTATTACTGAAGCATGAAGGAAATGAATTAGACTTGTTATTGCACTCCATTTTCTAAGAAGAAATATAGGTTGTAATGCATTGAATGAAAGAGTTTTGATTTGAAGAAATGATTTGTATTAAAATTCATTTACTAGACATTATATTATAACTTCATGGAGAATGTTTAGTAGCATATTTTGTGATAAAGGATTGTGAATTGTGATTGAATTATGAAAACTACATGATAATCATATTTTAATATTAGTATACTTGATATTATATATCGCTAAATCCGTTGGAGAGGTCATGTGTATATGTGAGTCACAAATCATACATTCCACATAAAGATTAACAGTTTATTGAATATGCATACCTTTTGTGTTTTATGTATTGATATCATGTTTACATGTTTGATAAAAACTTGTGATTGTGTGAGGACTCATGGATAAGTGAGAAGCTTGTTATGAATAACCACCCTTCAAGAATGTGTATATACATGCAAGAAAATCTTAATTAGATTGGAGAATCACATATACACTTTTATGTCGAAATGTTAGATGTGGACTTAATTAACACACCCATTAGATTAATTGACTTATAGCTTTATTAAATCTACATATATACATTTCTCTATTCTTTCACATCATGTTCATACATTCAATAAAAGATTTGTATGCTAGTTATGTTAGAAAACTCCTCATGTGAATGTAGTGCACATGTTAATTATTTTATTTTTTAATCAAATCATGTGGTTGTTAATTATTTATTGTGTTAATTTTGAATCCCACTATACATGATATATCAATTTTCACTTATAAGATTGAACTTTGAGGTTATTGAATACCTAGCTTCAAATTGAACTTATAAATTGATTGATTAATTTCTCATATATACCTAAGATTTCATTGTATAAAGTTTGATATATTTGTTAATAAGCTTTTATAGTTTTTATATATGACTTCCATCTATGTTCTGCAATAGCAAGTTTCTATGTTGATGGTTGTTTGATTTTAATATGATTCAGGTGCAGCCTCTCCTTATATTCTAAGTTAAAAATTTTCATATTGCTTTGTATTCTGATGATGGCATACATATGTCTAGTAAAATATAAATATTGAATTATTTCTTACTAGGTCTTTACCTACTTGCTTCTTCTTTGAACAATGCTTACTCTCACTCTCAGTCTATTATCTTTTTATTATTTGTGAGGTGCATTGAGTCTTGCATGGTTGAGGTTAGTGGGTTGTTTGCTTGGGATCTCTTGAGAGGGCACAACATGGTCAAGTATAACTCTGCAACCCTATAAAGACCTCTCATTGTATGCCAAATGGCTTAACTTGCACACACTGGACTATTGTTTACTTTCCCACCCAAAAGTAAGTGGTAGGATGTATTAGACATTGGTCTTAATTTAGCACACTAAAGAAGCCTTGTCCTTGTGTGCCAAGGATGGCCCACATATGTATGCCCTAGAGACCTTTATGGTCACCTTAGGCTTGTAGTGTATACCCACCTATTTATGCTATGTGCATTGATGTTTTCTCACATGAAGTAGGCACCGTTAGGATAATTTTCTATTTTTGGTTTAAAATGTTTAAATAACTTTAAAAAAATCCATTCTTTAATGATTTTTGAGCCTTAAATGATGTTATCCATTAATATAATAAAAAATATGAAAAAATCCAAATAAATGTTGAGCTCTAACATGTTTGGTTAGTTTGTATGTTAGCTTTTATGTTGTATGTTCCCTTAATAATTAGTGTGTTCAATTTCTAGTTTGAGCTTAGTATAGTTCCTTGCATTTGAAGTTCATTTACTCTAAAAAAAATATAGATAACTTTTAAAAACTATGAAATCAATAAATAAAAATACTTCTAATGAACGTTTACTTATCTTAATGTTCATAATGAATCAATCTTAATGATAGATATACACTAAAACTCACTTAGCAACAAATACCAATCTTAACAATGAGATGATTACTCGATAACCCAGGCCTAAGAGGCTATTAAGTTTGCCCAAATGAGGGTAAAATAAACCCCATGGTATGGGTTAACAAAATTAATCATCACATAACCTAAATAATCAATAATAAATCACCAAAAAATTAAATCTTGTAACTTATACCGTATTCCATTTAAGGAATATAGAAATGTATATCAAACTTCAAACCTTAAAATGACTAATAAGATATAATAAATATATGAACCTCCAAATGAATTCTTATAAATCCATAAAATCACTAAAACTCCATAACCAAACTATAGCTTTAAAAATCATAACCACTCAAATGAAGTCATAAAGTATAAAATACATTTTACGAACCCTTCACTTAATCATGAATGAAATATACTTTCATTAAGGCAAAATTAAAGTAAACCCATAAAATTCCTCCTCACAAACTTCTAACTTGAATATGAATAAGAATCTATCTTAATTAAAGCATAGCAAAATTAAAGCTATAAAACTTTCCTCCACAAACTCTCTAATGCTTAATAAAGCACTAAGATGATAAGATTTAAACTAAAATTCCTTAACTTTAAGCAAACAAATAAATTTGTTGAAGGAGCATATGAACTTAAAATTATACCTTAGTGTTATAACCAATGTTGGATTTATGTTTATCTTTGTACATTTCTCTTTAATATTTGTGAGGTACATAGGCTGAACTACCTTGAGCTGCAGGTCTAAGTGTCCTAAGGAGGTTTTGTCCTCGTGCCCACTATGACAATGACACGTACTTATAAGTTAAGAAGAAATATGGCCCTAATGACTAGGTTCATCATGTTAATATGATTTTGATTATAATTATGCTAATATAATTTTGGTAGGGGAGTTATGTATTTTTAAATTTTCAAAATATAATTTTTAGTTAGATAAACTATGTAGGTGTGTGGGAATTTTAGAAGATAGGAGACCAAATATGTGAAGACTGCTCAAGAATCCACTTACCAATTTATTTATGTAAAGATTTATGCTGAGTTGTATTTATGGTTGAGCTCAAGTACCTTTTTTTTTATTTTCCTGGGGAGTATTACATAACCCAAATACATTTATAACATTATTATTATTTGTTATGATAATTGGTGAGTTTACTTTTGATTGTGCATTAGAACTGCATATTTTTCATAGGTTTCTTACTTTATTTTGCTTTGGTGTGGCTTAGATGGAGTCCTCATTAGGCTCTTTAGGATGTTAAACTTTCTACAAAAATTAAATGTTTATTGTGGGTCATCTTTTAAAACTTATTTAATATTTCATACCTTATTCACTTCATAGTGACTATTGACCATTTCTTATTGGCCCTACCCATGTATGCATAACCTTGAGTCCAAAAATATATATTTTATTTTACAAAATAGAGGGATAGTACACTTTGTATATCATATTACCAGTTATGGTTGGGTTTCATACCCATTTCCTCTTCTATACCTCTTATCACTCTTGCATTTATATAAGACCGAACTACATGGATTTAATATGCTAGATGAAATTTAGCTGGTACCCCTTTTTGAGTAGGGTGTTAAATCTAAGTTGGGGCTGCTTAGATCCTACATGGGATTTAAGTTATAGGTTCCCTCATTGTGTCTTGCACTAGTTAGGTCATGGGCGTTATGTGTACAATACAACATATGTAGATCTAGGATCAAAGGCTGACAACATTTGTAATGCCCATAATCTAAATGGGAAGAATTATTCATTTATCTCTTAAATAAATAATAATCAGAGTTATCTAATATTATATATCAATAATAAATAATAAAATAGATTCTATAATTTAAAACATTAATATACACATATATATTCATTTCTAAAAATTATATAGACTATTTATGATATATGCAATCATATCATAACTATTCTATCATGAGTATAAAAGAAAAATAAAAAGAAATAAAACCTGAAGAATCCTGACCAACCTCACACTCATGTTTCCTTACCCTAAACTAAAATCATTTAATCATATACAATGAATTTAAAAAGTCCAGCAGGTCATAAAAACCTACAATTAAATTTAAAACATGTCAAAGGAGCAATATACATGTCAACAATCAAATCATAGCAGTTACATTTATATGATCATTAAATCGATACATAAATAGTAAAATTCATATGCAATAGTAGTAGAATATATTAACAGCAATATGAAAGCCTATAAAGCAGTAAACTAGTATGAGTGTCAAATTTATAAAGTAATCATCACATATGTAATATCAACCAATAAAAAGAAATTGGATAAAACATCAAATCAAAATATCAATAAAGATTATTAAAATCAAATTAATATAGTAAAATTATATAGGAATATACACATGCAATCAAGTTGTTCTATATCAATATCAAATTAGTATTTTGCATGTTCAATATGTCACATGCTTATTGTATAGTGAATCAGTAGTATCAAATAGTATCAGTATTTATATCAATAACAATAATAATCTAGTGATAAGAGCAGTTGAATAATGCAATAATATTAAATCCATACAGTAATAATAAATTCATATAATACTAAGAACAATGCCTAAAAAATATGCATTTCAGTAGTTACATTAAATAAGTAAGAAGTTCTAACTATCATGGTATTTTTTTAATATTATATCACTATCAGTAAACTATTGGCTAAGTAAACAGAGTAATCACTCATTATCCGTCGATATAGTAGTTATCTCTTTATAATTCTTAATTAGTATCACGTGAATCAATAAAGGATAACACCAAACCATAGTATTTAAAAGAAAGTCCATTGGCCCACCATCCTGTACAAATCAATTAGTCTCCAATTAGTGGATAAACCAGTCTTTAGTTATCTTTTATAAACATACATTATTATCATAATACTATAACAAAAATAATGCCAGTCTATTATTCAAACACATATTCACATCCATTTTCAATGTACTGCAACAAATATGCATAAATGATCTTAATTAAGAATATACCAAAATGTCATAACGGTAGATAATAAAGAATCTTATTAGGCAAAAATATATATTTTAAAAAAATTATCAAAATACTAAGAATTATATAAAATGATGTTTTAAGACTTTTATTATGCCACACTACTATTTTTAGACATCAAAATAAATTTTTGGATTGATTAAAATCATTGTATTTTCAAAATCACCACGTGAAAAATCTCAAAATACTCATTATCATGATTTTTATAACATATAAAAAGTTATGTGGTGAAAGTTTTACCAATACAAAATTATTCATATTTTTTTGTAATTGAAACACAAATTTAATTAGAAAATACCAAAAACATAAAATCTTTGAAATCAGAAATAGGGTAAAAGTTCCTTATAGTGAGACGAGCAATTTTTCTACGAAGCTCGACGGATAAAAATCTCACCGCAACCTTAAAATCTCAATTTTATTTTTCTCTCTCCTCATATTTTTCTCTAAACACTAAGCATTCTTTGTTAACCGAGCTAGAGAGGAGAAAACATTTATAAAGTTTATAATTAGTGACTTTGAATATTTTTAATAAAATAATATTTAATATTATCTTATTACTTAATTAATTTCCTTAGTATAAAATTCATATAAATTATTTTAGGACTTTAAAATTTACAAAAAAATATCCATATAGTAAAACATGTTATTTATAAAACATCGATAAAATTAGTTTGCAAAATAGAAACCTGATGGTCTCAAAATCCTTACTTGTATTGATATATATCAATTTCTTAAGAATTTTCATCAGCACCCTAAAATTATGAAAAAATTATTGCAAGTAAAATACTATAATCAAAATACTATGGAAAGATGGTTTTTGATTTGCAGTTTTAATGACTCAAAAAAAAATTATAAAGTCAAAATATGGGCTATTATAATATATCCATCTTAAGAAAATATTATCACAGATATTTGCCTTAAGTATTTGACACAAAATTGGTATGAACCAAATCAGTATAACCAAAACTCAAATTAAATCAAAACTCATAAAAAATCATACAGTCATATAGTTAATTCTATCACATGTCATTCAATTATGCATGATATATTATGTCAGTTAATCATTAAAATAAATTTCTTACCAGTAAAGCTTTCAGGTTATTATTAATCTTCAAAATATTATAAGTTGTGCACATGTGGCATCACTAGAGTAGGTGTAGTAGGTTGTGGTGCAATAGTCTCCCTATAACAACCACTAATAACTTTGTCATCCATCATGTTGGTTGATATTTCACTATATGCTCTTGACCCTATAGTCCTCTTTCCTGTAGTATGTATGGACTATTATGCATTAGAATTAGTTCTTCCTTTAAATTCCTTCTAAGGACAGTCTAATAACTTATGTCCTTACTCTCGACAGCAAAAACATTGCCCTAATAATAAGTAGCACTGACCTGTATGTCATCGACCATAATAAATGCACTCACCGTAATTTCTAGAAAATGCTACTAATATATATCCCCTCGAATCATTATACTTTCTTTTATTATCACTACCTCTCTCTCATCTTTATTTCATCCCTTCTCCACCTCCTGTTAACATCATATCTGGAGCCCACCTCATATTTAGATGTTGATGTTGCCAAATCAATCTCTATTAATCTGGCCCGCTCCACCAAACAAGAAAATTCCTGAATCCGTAGAGGCACTAATGGATGTCTCAGCTCTCTAATCAACCCTTGAAGAAATATATAGTACTTTTCTTCAGCAGTCGGGATCGAATAAGGAGCAAACCTAGCAAGGGCAATAAACTCAGCCTCATATTATATCGCTATTTTGCATCCTTACTCTAGCTTAATGAAAGCTTCCTATATCTATTATCAGGCTGATGGAGGTATAAACAACATCCTGGATATGGTAGTGAACTCGTCCCAAGTGATCTCAGCATTTGTCTTCCCTTGAAATTTCTCTCTCTTCTGTCCAATCCATCATCTCTCTACCCTCCTTCAAATAGAAAAAGAGCTAATGGTACCTTCCAGTTCTTTGGACACTACATGCTGTCAAAAATTTTCTCTATCCTTAGCAACAAGTCTTATACAACTTAAGGTTCAATAACTTCTTCAAATAATGGAGGCTTCAACTTATGAAATGTTTATAAATGCTTATCTTCCTCTTCTTCTTTGCTTATAGCTGACTTACTCTGTGCATCCCCCATTACTGGTGTTATAAGAGTAGCTAATTGCAACATTCTTTCGGATGGCACTAGAGATGCATTATGTTGCTCATTTGGTACATTTGATTCTAGATGATCCATTTAACTTTGCACTTGCACAATTTAATATGATATGAATAATAAATAGATATAACTATGTATATAAAATAATAAACCTGAAACTACCCATTCTATCTAACTCTTAATCCAATCCTATATCTTTAGCAACAATTAATTATTTCAATAATTATGCTCTGATACCAATTATAATACCCTATAATCTAAATTGGAAGAATTATATATTTATCATTTAAATAAATAACAACTAGAGATATCTAATATCATCAATTAGTAATAAACAACAAAATAAATTTTATAATTTAAAATCTTAATGTACACATCTATATTCATTCCTAAAAATTATATATGCAACTCAGAATCTATATAATCATATCATAATAATTATATTATAAGTATAAAAAAATAAATGAAAAGAAATAGAACATGAAGAATCCTAACTAGCTTCACACTCCTGCTCTCATATCCTGACCTGAAATCATTTAACCACATATAATGAGTTTAAAAAGCCCAGTAGGTCACCAAAATATATAACTAAATTAAAAACATGACAAAGGAGCAATATGTATGTCAACAATCAAATCATAGTAGTTATATTCATATGATTATTGATTTAATGTAGAAATATTAAAATTCATATGCATTAGTAGTAGAATATATAAACAATAAAACACTATAGTGCAGAAGCCTATAAGTATCAATAATATCAATCAGTAAAGAAATCAGATAAAACATCAAATTAAAACATCAATAAAGACTACTAAAATTGAATCAATGTAGTAAAATCATATATGAATGTTCACATGCAATCTAGTTATTCAATATTAGTATCAAATCAGTATTTTATATTTTTAATATGTCACATACTTATTAAAAATCAAATTGAATCAATGTAGTAAAATCATATATGAATATTCACATGCAATCTAGTTATTCAATATTAGTATCAAATCAGTATTTTATATTTTTAATATGTCACATACTTATTATATTATGAATCAGTAGTATCAAATAGTATAAGTATCTATATTAGTAATAGTAACAATCCAATGATAGGATTAGTAAAATAATATAATAATAGTAAATCTATGCAGTAATAATAAATTCATACAATAATAAAAATAATACCTAAAAAAAGATGTATTTCATTAATCACACTAAACAAGTAAGAAGTCTTGTCTATAATAGTATTTTTCAGTATTGTATCAGTATCAATAAATCATTGGCTCAATAAATAGAGTCATCACTTATTGTCCATCGATACAATAATCATCTTCTTATAACTCTCAATCACTATCATATGAATTAATAGAGGATAATATTAAACTAAAGTATTTAATGGAAGGCCTGTCAGCCCACCATCCTATACAAGTTAAGAAGTCTCCAACCAACGTGCCAACCAGTCTTTACTTATTTTTTACACACATACATTATTATCATAATATTATAACAATAATAGCGACCATCTATTACTCAAGCATATATACACATTCATTTTTAATGCATTATATTAAATGATACATAATTGAGCTTAATTAAGGAAATATCAAAATGTCATAACGGTAGACAATAAAGAATCCTATTAGGCAAAAATGTATATTTTCAAAAATTTATCAAAATATTAAGAATTATATAAAATAATATTTTATGACTTTTATTATATGATACTACTATTTTTAGACATCAAATAAATTTTTGGATAGATAAAAATTGCTGTATTTTTAAAATCACATGGTGAAAAATTAAAATAAATACTCATAATCATAATCTCTATAACATACAAAAAGTTATGCCGCAAAAGTTTTACCAATATAAAATTATTTATACTTTTTAATAAGAGAAACATAAATTTGATCAGAAAAATATCAAAAATATAAATTTTTTAAATAAAAAATAGGATAAAGATTCCTTACAGCGAGACGAGCAATTTTTCCAATAGGCTCGACGGACAAAAATAGCAACGTGGTCTCTAAATCTTGATTTCCTTTTTCTCTCTCCTCATTTTTTCTCTAAATAATTTAAGCATTCTCTATTAGCAGAATTAGAGAGGAGAAAATGTTTTAATAAAGTTTATAATTAGTGAATTAGGATATTTTTAATAAAATAATATTTTTAATATTATATTCTTAATTTAATTAATCTCTTTAGTATAAAATTAAAATAAATAATTTTAGGACTTTAAAAATTACAGAAAAATATTGATCAAATCAATTTGAAAAATGAACACCTAACGATTCATAAATCCTCACTTGTACCAATTTGTACTAATTTCTTATGAATTTTCACCAATGCCCAAAAATTATGAAAAAAATCATGTAAGTAAAATACTAGAATCAAAATACTATGACAAAGATAATTTTTGATTTGGAGTTATAATGACTCCAAAAAAAAATTACAAAGTCAAAATATGGACTATTACAGCATTGGTGTACTGTTGTATGCCTTATAAATTTATAAGTTCTCCACTCTTTGGAGGATGTAAATCCCACAAATCCATGTCACATTGATGGTGCCACTTCCATCTTTCTCTCACGCATATTAGAATGAGATGATTCCACTTTTGATTTCTCTTTGGACCGACCAAGTGCATGTGTGATCCGTGTATGATTGAATAACCTAATTAAACCTACCTTCCTTTGGATTAGGAGAGCCTATATATTATTATATGCAATAAACCCTTGAAGAGAATAATATAACATCCTTAATAGAGAGTTTCTTAATTCAAGTATTAGGATGTAATCAATCATGGGGGCTTGTGCTCTTGGAAAACTGACACCTACATCAAATAAATCTCATTCGAGCTGATGTATCAATTGGAAGAAATCTCATGATTATTGGATCATATATACTATTAATCATCAAGGTGTGTAGGTGAAAGCCATAATCCTCAATGGTTAATCGTATATATAATCACATATACTTCCCATTGGTCTGCTTCCGTAGAGTGTAAAGGCCTTCGACTGTTTCATCATACGGGATAATGCGATTGTATCCTTTGCATTATGAACCACACTTGCAGCACCCTTTCAGAGACCCACATATGGCATAATAGGTATGCTATGAGGTTTTCTTGTTTTGCTCGGATGCCTATTTTGAAAGGTTTGAAAATTGTAGATATTCTTGCTAAAAAAATTTCAATGTTTCTTTTACTTGTAGCCTTTGTTCTAATGTAGAAGAGAGTCATAATCATCTATTTTTTGAATGTGATTTCTCTTTTTGCATTATTTCTAAATTAGTGCATGGTTTGAGTTATTTTATGTTTATTCCTAATTTGACACAAGAGTTTGTTTTTATCATGGCTTCTAATTTGGATGTTAACTCTAAAAATTTGATTATTCTAATTTCTTGATGTTCTAATTATTATTTATGAAAAAAAGAAATAATAGGAGATTTAAAAATAAGCATTGTTGTTCTTTAAATGATATCAAGAATCTGGTTAGTTAAGTTGTTTGGTCTAGTGTTTTTTTTATGTTGGTTCGACTGGTTGGGTCTTTGGATTTTTGATGTTTAATTCCTCTTTCTCTTTTTTTGGTTGGTTGGTCCGACAACTTGTTGGTTTGTTGGGTTATTCAGCTAAGTTGTTAATTGTCGTTTCTATTATGTAGTTTTAGTGTTGTATGGGTCTTGTGGTTGGTTTGGCTGGTCTAGTTTTTGGATTTTTGGTTTCTATCTCTTATTTCTTCTTCTCTTGGTAGGTTGGTTAGGCTTTCTGGTTTTTCCTTACGCTTTATTTTTTTGTGGTTTCTTCTCGTTGTCTGGTAGGTTGGTTGGTTGTCTTTGTCATGTTTTCAGTGCTTATCTGCTTTGGTTATTGTTTGGACAATGATGCTTAGATCCTCCTTTTTAATTATTTGGATGGTTGGTTCGACAATGAGATCTTTACCTTGGAAGGGAGATTTTATTTTGACACCTTTTTGGATGGGAAATTTTTGTCTGGATTCTACTTGGGTTGGAGGTTTTTCCAATCTGAGTCCTTAGAAGGGGTTCTTTGTTGTATGTCCTTTGTTTGGTTTTGTTTTTTCCTTATTATGCTCCTATTTTTAATTACAGGTGAGGTGGTTCTTTTGGTTTCATGGAGTGGAATTAGCCTTTTATGAAGCAATAGATTGATTGCTCAGGGTGAATTTCGTTCTAAGAGATTTATTTTTGTCATTCTAAAATCATTTATTGGTTGTTCTTGGAAGATTCTTTTCTAAGCAATTTTGCGGAAGGGATAGAGTGTCGAGATAATGGATGCAAAACTCTCAAGGGTCGCTCGTATGCTAACGCCGTCTCCAATCCAAGAGCTTTCGCAGCTCGCCCAAAGAATCGGCGCCATTAACCTGGCCCATGGTTTCCCCGACTTCCCCGCGCCGCCAGATTTCAAGGCTGCCGCCGTCTCTGCCATCAACTCCGATTTCAATCAGTATAGGTTTATCACTCCTTTCCTCCTTTTTTTGACTCATCCTCTTTTAGTTTCTGTCCGAAGAGTTGACGACTAAGCTAGGGTCCTAACAGAATGGATTACAATAATATCTTAGAATAGATGTATTTAATGGCATTCTTTTACTGTGTTTAATCTTAACGTTGATTTTCTTGAATGATACATTTGGTTTTAAAGCTTAGTTTTCTCGGTACCCTTCTAAACTATCTTGCTCTGGAGTAAAGGCATGTGCAAGGCATTTGTGAATTACTGGAAGAAAAAATGAAACGAGACCATGGCCTTCATATAAATCCACTCACTGATGTTGTGATCAGCTGCGGCCAGACCGAAGCATTTGCTGCATCTATATTTGCTGGTAAACTTTCGCATATTTTCTTTGGTGATCAATCTACCCTGCTCCTGCCCTGTCTTTATAGTGTAAAAAATTTATGTTGAATGAGGGCGAAATTTGACCTGGATTGGCAAATGGCATTAGACACAAGTTACAGGGCATTGTATTGAAGATTGATGTCTTAGATTTAATAAGAAGTAAGATCAGATTTTATGGCTATTTATGGCATCTGAAAATTACTTGACAGTGATCGACCATGGCGATGAAGTTCTTTTGTTTGATCCTGCTTATGAAACATATGGACCATGCATTTCTTTGGCTGGAGGAATACCTGTAAGTTGACCATCAATTTTACCTTGGATTTACTCCAGTATGATTTGTTAAGTTCCATTTGCATACTGAGATATAGCCTTTAGTCATGATGTGAGTCACATAATTGACAAAATTGTTGATGAAACCATCTTTGATAGCTGCAGATTCAGAATTATATAACATGCTGTCCGTGTGGATTGATGAACTCTTTTGTAAATTATATAGTTTTCCAAGTATATTTATTGTTGAAGACAGTTTAACCTTGTGATTTCCTCGATTGAATTTTTCAGGTCTATGTGCCATTGGATCCACCTTATTGGACTTTTGACGTAGAAAAATTAACAAAATCCTTTACAAGTCGGACAAAAGCTATGGTTCTTAACAGGTTAGTATTTTTTTATTTTAACAACTTTGTTTTAATCATTTTGAAATTAAAACCACAACAATCTTTTACATATTTTGGGTAGTTGAGCCAAGATTAATTATCGTTTTAGGTATTCGCTAAAATTTAAGCTGTTATCACTTAGTAATATTAGTTTTGCTTGTCTAATAGCATGGTTTGGTATTGTAGCCCAATGATATTTGAATCAAATTTAATATACAAACTACTGTGACTAGAAAACTAATATATATATATATATATAATATATATATATATATATATATATATATATATAATAGTATAAATATACGTGCACATGATGCACGTGACTAAAATTAAAAAATATATAAAATTTAAAATTAAATTATTACATGCTATATAATATTACATATAAGATAGCATGCTTATACATGATTTATACATATAACCTATTTATTATTATTTCCACATAGAGTGTAGAAATACATTTAAAAATTAGCAAATAAAGAAGACTTCTATTTGCCCAAATCGCAATTTTTGTTTGAAGTATATTTTTAAAATTACATTAAAACAACTTAAAATTATAGTAATATTATAATATTAATAAATATTTGTTTCAACAATAAAGAAGTCCGAAAATATACATATTTAAGATGTATTAGTCAAATAATATATATCGTTCATGATAGGGATATAAAAATAAATAACCATATACATTTAGAGCTATAAATGAATACAATAATGTATTAAAATGAATATGATGAACAAATTTACATGGTTTGGTTAAAATAAGCATGTGCTTGCAAGAGAGAAGGGAAGGGCCAATCCAATTAAAATTATAGACTTATCTAAGAGTTGATGAAAAAATAAATTAAAGAATAATAATCACTTTGAAGTTACCAAGAGCTAACACTTCTCCATATATGGCTTTTTCGGTTTTGCATCAATAGAGATGAGTTACAAATATAATCAAATCATAAGATAAGTTCCCAACAAAGTGAAGAAAATAGAATGAAAGTAGTCATCTAAAATATGCAACCAAAGAGTAGGAAACCTCATAGATTTTACATACAATAATTACAAGATAAAACTTTATAGTCATTAAGATATGTAATTAAAATATCAAAATAAAATGATAGGCTACAATGTCAAGTGAAATTCAACTATAACAAAAAAAATAAAGAAACCAATGTGCTATATCAAATAAGACAATGCTTTTAGAATTAAATTAAGCAATAAGTGCACGTGAATTAAAATTAAAATACGCATTATGAATTATCGTACTATATTTATTTATTTATATGAATAAATAAATTTATTAATAAAAATATTTGAAATAATGATTATATTAATAAAATATCAAAATTATATAAATTTATATTGAGCAAAATATAATTTATTTTTTATAATTTGGTAAGAAAATAAAATCTTTGATCAGAACTAAAATTTATTATTTTTAGTCAATAGCTTATCATCATTAATTTTTGAGCAACTTTTTATCCGATTTTGCAAATAAAAACATTCTAACAACTTTTCATCCTATTTTTCAAATAAAAACATTCTTACTAAAGGAATTCTAACACTTACAATTTTCACATTAACTTTGAACTAAATAATTCAATCTTTGTAGGTATTATCCAAATGAAATAGACAATAAAATAGTTGTGCATGCACTTAATAAAATTTAAAAATTTTATTATAAAAATTTAAATAATATAGAAATAAATTATAATTTTTAATGAAAAGATAAAATTAATATCAATGCATTAATATTTTTTAATATTAAAATTAAGAAATATTAGAGAGAGCTCTAAAACAAGACATGAAAATAACATAAAATGCATTGATATTTTTTTATCTCTAATATTTGTGGGTAAATTTACATCAATATACAGAAAAATTTACAAAGACATTGTAGAAGTTAATAATTTTTTTCAATCAAATATTAGTGTTTTGATTATTTGAGTAATTAAAGAGATTATCATGATAATAAAGAGTGGCTCAATATTTGGAGAACAAGTGTCAAAAAGAATGTGAAGATAAAAATAAAAAATTATACTCAACATAATATTAGCTTAAAAAAGTAAGATATAAATCACTAAAAGCTAATGTCTTTGCATCGCATATGGCTTTCTTAGCATCCTTACGAGCAACTTTATATATTTCCCAATTATCGGAATTTTTAAAATTAAACCAATTTTTAAGTTTTTAGATGCTAATTTTATCTATAACATGATGAAAAAAGCAAAATAAAGTAAAATTACTTTCAACAGTACTGAGAGGTTCCTCAACATCAATGCTACTACTAACAAAAGCATACCTTATGACGTGTGGAGTACGGATTGCCATGGGGTATGTATAAGCCACATTACTTGATTTCATTCGAATCCGGATGAGAGCTAAATCTGCACCTAATAAATTTTCTATCTTATGATGCAAAACCATAATCACATCAACCCCCATCCCAATGAAAAATTTTCCAATACATAAATCAACTCTTGCAATGCTTACAAAGTAACCATATGATTCTAAGCTTTAGAGCAAACCGCACCAAATCAACCAACAGCAAGGTTCTTTGTCGAGTGTTCTCCAATCGAAAAGAACTGCAACCTGGCCTTCTAATATATCTCTTCAATTCCATTAGCGCAAAAAATATACGAATCTTATGAAAAGTATACTCGAATAAAATTTCATTTCCAAATGCCTACTTCAACCACAAAACTGGAAAAACAAGCAGATCCACATATTAATAAGGAGAATGGAAAAATACTCTCTTCATGTCGCAAGGATTGTAAGAGAAAGAAGAAAATGTCACCATGGATGGTGTAGATAAAAAGAAACTGAAACCTGTTACTTCCCAAAATGGAAAAAAAAATTTAAGTTTTAGTTAGTTGCCTCATTCCCTTTCTAAAACATATTTATAAGTTATGATTGTTGAGCCAGACTTTCTTCACCATTGCTGCTGTAGAAAGCTAGGCAAAAGCAAAACATTTTTGCCTAAGTTTAATATACGGGTAGCTAATTGTGAAGAGAATGTGTGCAAGCTTTGAAAAGGAGCAAATGCCATCCTACCTCCTTCAAAAGATAAATAATTTATATTTTTGGATGTCCAGGTATATTTATTTGAGTAATAAGGGATACATTGGTGGCAACCCAAGTGGTGTGTTGGGTACGCGAGAGAGGAAGAAGATGTCACCATTGGGGAAATGATGGTGAGGGGGATGCCGAAACTTGTGAAGGCCTGAACAATGTCAGAATCACAGTCGAAGGTTTCACCCAAATGCGGGAGTTGTTTGCCTAAGGTTCCGTAGTTTTTGCCGATAGCTGATGGAGATTCATAGCCTTGAAGAGTACCACTTCCAAATCTTAGGAAGCGAGAGCGACGCTAGACTAAGCATCGACGACGTAGGTGACTTAGGAGAGTCATCATTACTCATGGAACAAGCTCTTTCAAAAACCATCTCAACGTAAAGTTGATGCGCCCTATGAAGGGCCATCAGTTGTGAAATTGAGAGGCGTGCCAGGTTTTTGAAGAGGTTTCTTTGATTTTAATATCAAAATCGAGAGCTGAAGAGGTTTATTCAGGGAGATGTGAAGATGTTAATGACTTAATGAATGATTGAGAAATTAAAAGACGTTAGACGAATAGACATATTAGAGGAAAAAAGCCAAAAACCGAAAAATGAAGAGGCGAAGGCATTTCTACTTTTAAGAAACTGCAATTTTAACCTTCCAGATGACAATTTATATCTTTTATTAGGCATAAGAAGATCAAAAGTACAAATTAATTAGCTTTTATATATCAAAAGTGCAAATTAATTACATGCTAAAGCAAATTAAATTGCGAAAATTTAAAGTGCAAATAAGAAAAAAAAAGTGGCATTAATTTGCGGTAATGAGCATTTATTTGCATAATTATTATATATTCTTACTATAATAACTGTTATAATTATTGAAAAACTGTTACTATCTCACTAAAGTCCTCATAACTATTCATATTTTTGACCTTTGGAGTTTGGACTCTTAAGAAACTATAATTTTAATCTTCCAGATGATAATTTACATCTTTTTATTAGCCATTGGAAGATCAAAAGTACAAATTAATTAGCTTTTATAGATCAAAAGTGTAAATTAATTACATGCTAAAACAAATTAATTTGCAAAAATTTGAAGTGCAAATCAAAAGGAAATTTAAGCGGCATTAATTTGCGGCAATAGGCATTAATTTGCATCATTATTACATATTTTTAGATTTACTAATTATTTATAATACAATTTAGGGACAAGATAATTTTAGAAGGAATTAAAATGATGGCGAAGATTTTATGCGAAAGGAAATTCAAGCGGCTTTTATAATAGTGGTATATATTTAATTTAAATTTTTATGTAATAATTATATATTTAAATGTTAGGATTTAATATTCATCATAAATTTAAGGGCTATAATTCAATTTGAGAAGGATTAAAAATCAGTTTTATATATTATATATATAATGAATATTAATTAATGAATTATATTATTATTTGCTAGAGTATGTATTAATTAAGAAATAATAAAAAAGTATATTAATTAATCTAATTGAATGTAAAAGTTAATATAATTAAATGCATCAATTGACTCTTAAATGCAATTAATATTAACAAAATAAAAATTGTGATGCATTTACATGAATAAATGAAATTAATAAATAGGTTAATTAAATTTATAAATAAAATGAAAGGTTAAGTAATCCTAATTGAATATAAAAATAAATATAATTAAATGCACCAATTGGTTCTTACTTAAATGTAATTAATGCAAACAAAATAAAAAAATGTCATGCATTTCAATGAATAAATGAATTTATTAAATAAGTTAATTAAATATATAAATAAAATGAAAGGCCAAGATTTATTTTTGGTAAATTAAATGGAAGGCTAGGATTGCATTTTAGTGGAATCATATATATATTGTTGCATCTTTGAATATTTGCGGTAGTATATAAATATATATTTTAGCTTCCTAACTTTGTATGAAGATCCAACACACAAATAGATAAAAAATAGGGGTTTAGAATTCATAAGGGATACTAGAGTTTTTACGTGAAAACCCCTGAAAGCGAAAAATACGGGGCCTTGCCCAATTTACATGAATGCACTAATATTTGCAATAGATTACAATTGAGGCCCTTCCTTTTGGGAAAAGCCTTGGCTCGATGTAGTAAATATATATCATATAAAGTGCATTACATGGTGAGTGGTGGAAGAAAAAGTGTTGACATTTTCGTTTAGTTGACAGGATCATAGTCGGCGAGCCATGTAGGATAGAAGGACTGTAGTTGGGTGCCTGTGATCGGAAGGATTGTAGTCTGGCGATGGAGGTCAGAAAGATCATAGTATGGCGATGGTGGTCGGAAGGACCGTAGTTGGCAGGTGACAGAGGTCGGAAAGACTGTAGTCGACCGATAGTGGTTGGAAGGACTGTAGTTCAAAAACTTTCAGTGGTTGGGTGAAAGTCTGGTGATATTTCGTGGCTGAGCTGATGTCCGGTGACAGCCGGTAGCTGAGCGGTGGTCGAGGAGGAGCTTGTTAGCAAGAGAAATCTCATCCTCTCATTTCTTCTTTCCCTTTCTTCCTCCCCCCTCAATGAAGAATGAGGGGTTTATTTATAATTTTATGGGAGTGACATGACCGGTAAATAGGAAAAAGGTCACAGGCACGTTGGGAGTGATTTGAATGGATGACTGATATCGATTCCCTTGATCATGGGCTGTTTATCGAGTATTTGAGTTTCTTAATGATATCAGAATGTAGTGATCTTGGGCTCGTTGGATTCATCTTGTCGAGCCGCTCAATTCGACTATAAGCATGCACATTTGGAGATCATTTGGTCATCCAATTTATGGTTTGAACTTTCCAAATGTGCTTCCGGTCCTCGATTTGGATCCATTTGGGCTCATATTGGATCGAATTTGGCGACGTTGAGTTCTTCTTTTCGAGATATGTTCAGTTCGACCATAAGTTTGTTGAAATCAGAGTTCGGATGGTCCTAGATTTAATTTAGAAAGTTTCCAATTTAAAATTTTTTGATGAAATATATATGTAACACTTTCCAACAAAGCTCTAATTTACTAATTTTATTATTAAAAATCATATGATTTTCTACAAATCCGAAAAGGAGAAACTTGTCAATTCACCTCTAATACTTTGTGATTTGTATCATCTAATCTGTGGTTTTAAGAGTCTCACTTCAGTCTTAGATGAAAATTATTCACAAAACAAAATGCAATCATTCATTCTTCTTTTTAGAGACCACACCTATGTGTTTTTTTTTTCAAGACAATTCAAGCAGTCCTTAGATTTAGATACAATCAAGAAATGTTGGATTACTCTACCATCATAGATAGTGTCATAATCTTAACTCTTTTAATTGCTTCATATTTATAATAACTTCGATCTGAAGAACTTCATAATCTCTTTCGATGCTTATAGTGGTTACCATCATGAGTGTCACTAGAATAATAATTTTCAATAGGATTTTAACATTACTTATGGCCTCTATTATCTTTCTGGCTCTAAGACTATGGTTCCTAAGATTCCTATGGTCTATAGGGTTCATGTAGTTTCTAAGATTATTTGCTTATTTCAGGATGATGGTATTGGGACCTATCCTAAGACATTTTTAATAGGGTTGAGGAGGCTGTGGAGGTGCCTTAAGTTCTAATGATGATATGTACTGATAGGTATATGATTAGGCAATTATTCCATTATATCATCTAATGTATTTGGTGAAGGTAGAGTTTTTTATGAGGTGTAGTTCTAATGGGATTACTAAGCAAGGAAAGGAAAATCACAAGAGGTCCCTTCTTGATTTCTAATTTGGTTAATTTAAAACCATAAATATGTTTTTTTTTCTAAGAATTGAAACCCATCACCTCATCTGGAAAGGAACACCACAGTAAAAAGGCCCTTTTATAGAACCTCATATCATTAATTAATGACTTAAAAATAAGAAAATAGAATTACTAAAGAACCTTTTAATAACTTTCTAAATGACTCAAAATGTAAAAAAATTTCTCATCAACTCATGAACTTGATCATCATGGTCAGATCAAACATTGAAGGTAAGCAGTAGCTGTTATTTGCAAATTTTTAGAGATCCTTGATAGGACAATTCACCGAAAGGTTTAACAAGGTACTGTGCAATAATTTACAGATAAGTTTTATCAATGAATGCTTTTTATTCTTTTAAACGGCTAATTTTATAATGTTGCAGCCCGCATAATCCAACTGGGAAAGTTTTCACCAAGGGAGAACTTGAAGCCATTGCTGAAGCTTGCCGCAGCAAGGATTGCATTTGCATTACTGATGAAGTATGGAGCCCTGCTTAAATTAAATTTCTTGAAGGAGGTTGCAAATGATAAAATAAGGCGAAAGCATTTACACTTTCTTTAGGCCAAAATAATTTTTTTTTGGCAACTGCTGAATTAAGCATATTGTAAATCAAAGGGTTTCCTTCCATTTTGATCGTAGTCATTGTTACGAGAAACAATTGACATGCAAAGAAAAAAGCTTAATGCTTTCATAACAATAAAATATTTGAATATATATTTGAAGCCAACAAAAAATAAAGCCATAGTTGAAAGCTAACCACCAACAGAGTCATTATTTTAAAACACACAATCTTAATATTACAAAACATTATTCAAAAGTTTAAAGGTTTTGATAGTTGATGTTAATTCTTTCTTCTGGAAGAACATTAATTAAGATTTCCACTATAAGTTAGAAGTATATCATTCTTTTGTAATTCTATTATTTTAAAATGTTTCTTTTTGTTGTGATCTCAACATATATTGGCATATAATTCGTCAAGCGGGTTGATTTTATGTTTGATTTAGATGCCAACAACTGTTTTAGGTCATTTTTTTCATTGAATGCTGCCTACTATTAACCTGTATTCTTATTCACTTCTATCAGTATGTAGTAATGCTATTCAGTTCTTCCAGGTATATGAGTATATAACATTTGACATGCATAAACATGTGTCCATTTCTTCTCTGCATGGGATGCAAGAAAGGACCATCATCACGTCATCATTGTCAAAAACATTCAGTGTCACTGGTGAGCATTATTTCTTTTCATATCCTATTGCTTGCAATTATTGTAACTTTTTGTTTAATAGGAGATTTACTGATTGCTTGTTCTTTTTTGAGTCAGCTTTTTAAATCACTTATCACCCACCATACAGTATGCTAATTCATTTCTTTTTTCTATTTTTTTCTTTTTTATTATAAAAAATACAAAAAGTCTGAATAGCCCATTGATTTTTGTATGTGACAAATTCATAGAGTATCACATTTTTTCCAATTATAAGTTTCTTGACTCAAAATTGATCCTAAATAGCCCCTCTGATAGAAATTGATAAAAATTGAGATATAAAATTGATCTCAATTTAGTTCCTTGACTATACAAAATTGATTTTAATTTAGTGCTTGATGGACCATTTTGGATCAGTTTTGTATAGTTGAGGGGACTGGATTACGAAAATGTTGATATTTTGGGATTAAATTAACCCAATGAAAGTCGAGGGATTATTTTGTATTTTTTTAAAATTATGATTAATGAGCTTATAATTGAAAAGGTTGGTGTTGATCTAGTGGAAGATAAGATTAGAGAGAGTTGCCTTGGATGGTTTGGTCACATAAAACAGTGACCTTCTGATGACCCAGTTAGGAAAATAGATGTATTAAATTTGACTTACGTTAAGAAAAGTAGAGGTAGATCTAAAAAGACTTTATTATAAAATATGATAAATGACCTTTCTTTATTCGATTTAGATGAGAATTTGACTCTTAATATGACATAATAGAGAAAAAGGATTCATGTAGCTGACTACACATAGTGCGATAAAGGCTTATTGTTGTTGTATGATTACTTTTTTATTCTTTGACATATTAATAATGTATAAACAAAAACATTTTAATGTATATTCACTATAGGAAAATCACTTAGTACCGGCGGCTTGTTCCGGCGGTTATCATAAGCTTTCCGGCGGTTTAAAATCTGCCGGTAAAAACCGCGTAGGAAACGTACCGCCAGTAGTTTTCCGGCGGTCATAACGCTGGTGACCGCCAATTATTTACCAGCGGTCATAACCGAAGGATTTTTCCGGCTGCCAAACCGCCGGCATATCGTCGGTAACGCACCGGCGGTTTAACGACGGTCATAATCAAAGTAATTGCCGGTGCCGCCACCGCCGGAGAACCGGCGGTAATAGTAATCTTCCGGCGGCTGATATTAGCCGTCCGATATCGAAGTTTCTGGCGACCAAACCGATCATCTCAAAAGAGGACAGACAAGGATTAAGAAGAAAGATAGAAGGTGCCTACCATTGACCCAACCTTTGATTATGAAAGAACAAATGATAGGAGCAAAATAAGCAGTCTTTACCCTATATACTGAATTCCTTATGTCTGTTCCTTTTCCAAATGTTAGTTAACTCATAAAAGATATCAATTGCAGTTTTTTGTCTCATAGGAAAATAGGGAAATAATGAAATTATCATTGATTTGATGGAAATCAACGACGAATCAATGGTATCTATAATGAGGAATCAAATAGTAGGAAAATTCCATGAGAAGAGAATTAAATAGAAGGTTATTGATAATTCTCTTCCAATTCTTTTCTATGTTATAGGATTAGTTCTTAATGACATTTTCTCCCCACATAATTTTGTGAACCATAGAGCTAATGCCTTGGTTCCTCCTTTCAAAACCTTAAAATGATCCATATGGCAAGAATGTTACATGGAGTTCTTGGTAACCATATGAGATCAATTTCTTGGGCAGCTAGGTTTGGAACTCTATCGCTCAATCTTGGATAGTGGTGAGTGACCGGTTATTAAACACAACACCCAGGGGCATCACCTATATCCGCTTGGAGGAAAAAAATACATCAATCCTACTTAAGCAGGGTTACAGACTTTAACTTGAAAATTTAACTTGAACGATACAAACTTTTCCCCAAACTTTTCCACAAACATTTTCATCCCTAAAAAATACATCAATCCGCTTGGTAGAAGCAACTTGAAAATTTATCTTGAACGATACAAACTTTTTATGGTGAGTGACAAACTTTTTCATGCCTATTAACTCTCTAACACAATTCCTCTTTACATTGTATAAAATAAATGTTGTCCTCTAAGCATTAACTAGTAGAACAAAAAAAAAATCAAAATCATACCTGGCGGATCCACGATTTCTGCCGGAATCCCTGCACAAATCCTGCGACCTCTCCTCGATCGAGAGCCCAAACGCGTCGTTAAATACCAGAGCAGATGTAGCCTTCAATCGCTGCTCTCTCCCACGCACACGACTGCTTCTCCGACTCCTCTTCCCACATCCACGACACTCTCTCTCTTCCTGCGCTCGATCTCCACTGCCGAAGCCTCCTCCCTCTTCCCGATTTTCTCAGCCGCCCAGTCTCGCCGACGATCTTCCCGAAGCCGCGAGCATCCCGCATCCTCTGTTTCCCTGTGCTGGCTTCCTTTCATCCACGCAGAGAGAGAGATTCGTCGTGCCTACCTGTAGCCGCCCGATCCCATTCGGTCGAGCTCCCCGTTTGGTTTTCTCTCCTAAACCCGAACTCCTCCCTGCCGTCCGACTCCCTACCCGACGCTTCCTCTCTGTTAGGATCGGAGGTTACAACATTTTGAGCGGGAGTAATAACGAGAGCCGCCCACAGTGAAGGTAATTTTCTCCCATTCGCACTCTTCTTCGGCCAAATCTCGTGTATGCCGAACCAGAGAAATGGGAGAGAGGATTTTAATTAATTTTTATTAAGGTTAATGTTAATTAATCGTAATCAATTTTAATTATCTTAATTATTTATAATTATTGTATTAACTATAGTCAACTTTAATTAAATAATCATAATTGAATGATTATAATTATTTTAATTAAAGTCAATTTTTTTAATTATAATTTATAAATGATTGATTATAATTAATTATTATTAATTAATTTTAAGTAATTAAAGTTAATTATTATTTATTAGTTATGATTAATTAAGATTAATTATAATTAATTTTTTAGTTAGTTAATTATAATAATTATAATTAATTATTTTAATTAATTAATGATTAATTAAATTTAATCTTAATTATAATTAATTATATAAAAAAAGAATGCTCCCCTCTACTCTATTTCCTCGGCACTAGTGTCGGACCAAAAAATTGCCCCAAGCACGCCCTTAGTGCGCGTGGTGGGATGGGACCCTGGTGCGACACCTACGACGAGGTAGGGTTTGATGTAACAACTTGAGCTTCTAACAATTTCTGGATCATCTCTTCCATTCCCCCAAATCTCTCTTCTAGGGATGAAAATTTTCCCTCCATCGATGAAAGTTTCTCACCCATTAAGGTGGATCTCTAGGAGTACACATTAGATGTCACACCATCTTTGAAAAAAATTTCTAGAGATGTGGGTCTCTATATTTATTTCACTTATGTCGGACCTCTTCAGCGGTGGATTCTTGAATATATATCCAAGTGTCACACTCCTGATCTCACCATACATATCTTGATTCTTTCTTTACCTCACCATCATAATAGATGGTAGTTTTAGCTCCATCGGGACCTTTCAGTGATGATCTTGGACATAAGGACCAAATGTCGCATCCTGATGTTCACCGTACAGAGCTCAATATCATCATAATTTTTGCTGTGGCTACAATAGCACATAAGTGACAGCCAAAGATGGAAAGAAACCATTCCCAGCGGAGTCGCCAGAAATCTGTGGGCTCCGAAAAATTCCAATTTTGGGGATGATCGCCGGGAATTTTAAGAAGGCAGATTGGGTTTTAGATAAGACACTACCAGAGATTTCCTCCTCATTAGTGAGGACTTTTTGATCTGAGTCTGGTTTCCTATAGGCGCAAGCCCCTATAGTTAATTACCCCTTCGATAATAGAGAGAACTTTCGATTAAGCTAGTCATAAAGATAATGTAAACCTATCTATAAATAGCAAAAATTTTAGGGTTTAAATTTTGAATTGAAGTTTAAATTTGGAATTTATATCACCATAAACTTAAAACTGGTGGTGGGGGAATGAAGACGAGCCCGGATCAAGATCCCATGGTTTCGTCCCGGGCTGTCATTATCCCTGGTCTACTTAGTCAGAGGAGGTAGTCAGCCCAACCTGACAGAAGGCACCTTGTCGGCAGCCATGGGTTGCTTCGTCCAAGAATACCTCG
>NW_021319483.1:327709-333411 GCF_001605985.2 Dendrobium catenatum | reverse complement strand
AAATTCATCAAAAGTGGATCTCAAAGATGGTCCCTATAAAAAAAAATATTCTTGATGATCTACGCCTTGAGAAATTTTTAAATAAATCCCATCACTCTGCAACTATATCCTCTTAGACTAAAGAAGATCATCGCCCGACTTGCATCAGTGACGTTCTTCTCAAAGAGCAAGCGGAGAAAATGAAAGAGATTCTCTGTGAATTCAGGGATTGCTTTGCCTGGACATACACGAATATGTCTAGCTTATCCCCTGATGTGGCGATTCACAGATTAGTCATCAAACTAGATGTCATACCTGTCAAGTAAGCTTCAAGGAGAATGAGATTGGAGATAGAAGATCAGATGATTGCCGAAACCAAGAATGCTCATTTAAGAATGGAAGAGCTCGACGCACTTGATGAACTTAGGTTAGAAGCTCAACAAAATCTAGAAATCTATCGAGGAAGAATGACAAAATCATTCGATCAGATGATGCGTCCTTCGACATTTCAAGAAGGAGAATTGGTCTTAGTGTTGAGAAGATCAATCATCTCACATCGAAAAATTGGTGGCAAATTCGTATCTAATTGGGAGGGCCCCCTTTATTATCGAGGAGGTATTTCAAGGAGGAGCTTATAAGTTATTCAACCTAGAGGGTCAGAGACCTATGATCGTCGATCAACGGTTGATATCTAAAAAAAAAATATACTACGCATAAAATTGCCTAAGAAAATGCTATGTATTTCATACACATTTATGTGCGATACATTCATATTTTGAAATTCTCTTGTATAGTAAGAATGCATTTCAAAATCCCCCATCAGACTGGGGGCATTTTAAATATTTATTCGGGTCGACATCGCGTCGCATGCCGAGATCCCCGAATAAATATTTAAAATTTTAAAATACAAAGCTTATCCAAAATCTCCCTATGAGACGGGGCATTTAAATATTTATTCGGGTCGACATCGCGCCGTATGCTGAGATCCCCGAATAAATATTTAAAATTATCAATACAGATATTCCTTCATGTTAAAAAATATAATAAAATCTTTTTCAAAGTGTATGTGGGTGATTTTTTTTTCTAAAAGTTCGTGACTTCATTCCTTCGAGTGTACCAAGATTTCAAAAGTCAAGAAAGAGACTTTTGTGATTATGCACTTCAACAAATCGAGCCAGAGTAGCTCGAAGTCTTTTGACAGCCTGAAGCTTAAGGTTCGAGTGGGTGTAAAAGGTCGGATCCAACACGCCCAAATATGGCCGGATCGCTGGCAGCTCCGTCTACTCAACAAGCCATAAGAAAGGCCGTAGTAGCGGAACCCCCACTTCGTCAACCCGTCAGTAGGGACTGTAAGAAGAACGAAGGCCAATTTGACTCGACGAGTTCTAGTAGTCGTAGTCCAGAAGACTCCTAATTGACTGGAGAATCAAAGTTCCAGTGGAAAGAATGAGTCACGAGCAATTACAAATGCTCGTAGAGTTCAAATATGCGACCACAATGGATGTCTCTTGCCATCGACCTTATGTAAACTTAAGGGTTTAGGTCACTGGCATCTATCATCAAGCTTGCCAAAGCTAGAAATAGAGAGCAGAAGGCATGCAAATTTTCTAACAAGTCAGTACAGACAAATCAGATGACCCTTCATCAAGTTCGGTACCCAGAACACTAGGCAGAAGGAATCGAAATCTCAGGAGTCAAGCTAAAGCTACGAAAAGAAGCATCCTGAATGACATCTACAAATATTCCTAAATACTGGCGGCATTTTAAATATTCATTTGGGTCGACATCGCGCTGTATGCCGAGATCCCCAAATGAATATTTAAAATTTCAAAATAGCAAATTTATTCTACTTTGAAATGTCCCTGCGAGACAGGGGGTATTTTAAATATTTATTCGGGTCGACATCGCGCTGCATGCCGAGATCTCCGAATAAATATTTAAAATTATCAATTCAAATGTTGTTTTGTGCTAAAGAATACAACATACTTGTTTTCCAAAATAATACGCAGGTGATATCTTAAAAGATCGAGACAATACCTTCTCCAACAAACCAAGATTCAAAAGTCAAGAAATAGACTTTTGTAACTACACACTCCAACAAGTTGAGCCAGAGTAGCTCGAAGTTTTTTGACAGCCTGAAGCTTAAGGTTCGAGTGGGTGTAAAAGGTCCAATCCAACACGCCCAAATATGGCCGGATTGCTGGCAGCTCCGTCTACTCAACAAGCCATAAGAAAGGCCGTAGTAGCGGAACCCCCACTTCGTCAACCCGTTAGTAGGGACTGTAGAAAGTACAAAAGCTAATTTGACTTGACCAGTTCAAGTTATCGTAGTCTATAAAATTCTCCTAAATGACTGGAGAATCAAAAGTTCCAGTGGAAGGATGAGTCTCAAGCAACTACCAAATGTTCGTAGGCTCCGAAATCTACAACCACAAAGTATAATTCCAAATCTGTCAACTTCAGCAAAATCAGCATTGGGGAGCGCAGTTCCCATAGCTCAAGTCTAAAGCCTGAATGAGTGTAAGAGGTCGGATCCAACACGCCCAAATATGGCCGGATCGCTGGCAGCTCCATCTACTCAACAAGCCATAAGAAAGGCCGCAGTAGAGGAACCCCCATCTCATCAACCAGAGGACAAAGAGCTATCAAATTCCAGCTCTCCCGATCTGATGAACTCAAGTGATTCAGATTAAAGTCTTCTGAAGTGGTTATGGATCAAGATACTACCTACGTTTGGTACTATCAATTGAATCCAGAACCTGCAAATCCTTCAACAAATCCGTAAAGCACAAAGAGAGGATCGAAGGAATTTTTCTTCAACAAGTCCGTCAAAGCACAAAGCAAAAGACCGAAGAAAATTATCCCAAAGTTCGTGAAAAGCCCAAGGCTGAACTAAGTGGATTTTGTCATCAACAAGTCCGTTATGCACAAAGCTCTGGACCGATGAATTTTCGCCATCGACCTAATATAAACCTAAGGGTTTAGGTCATCGGCATCTACTCCTTCAACAAGTCTGCCAAAGCAAGAAAGCATAGGGCCGAAGGTACAAAAAATCACCAGACAAGTCAGTAAAGACAAATCAGGCAATCCTCCATCAATGTCCATAGCACAAAGCACAGGACAGAAGAACCTAAATCTTGTGACTCAGTCTAAAACTACGAAAAGAAGTATCCCGAATAATATCTACAAATGTCCCTAAAGACTGGGGGCATTTTAAATATTTATTTGGGTCGACATCGCGCTGCATACCGAGATCTCCAAATAAATATTTAAAATACTATGAGTACAAGTCAGAGTACAATCACAGAAGTCTCAAGGGCAGTAAAAAGAGAGCTCGTCAATGACTGGATTTATAAAATTACTTTATTTTATTCATTCAGAATTCATATACAAGTTTATAAATATCATCTTTTTTTACAAGATTATATCAGCTGAAAGAAAAGGAAAAGTACAATGTCCTTCACAAAGGACTACAATTTGTTCCCTAAACTACGCCTGAAGAGGAAGCCGACAGCTTTATTCCGCTCCTTCCAAAGACCAGGTATTCTGCACTTTGGGACCTGCACGAAGTAACAAAAAGTGTCAGAAAGAAAGAATAAAATATCATGCAGATATATACAAACCTACAAAAAAAAAAGAGAAGAAGAAAGTTGTACCTGAAACAAAGGTCTCCCGAGGTGGCTCGTGAAAAAGTATCCCGCTCCTCTTGAAGCATGCACAGAGCAACAAAAAAAAGTGTTAGAAAGCAGCTAAAGAAAGAAAAGAACAGTACAAACAAAGTAAAAACGTACCAAAACTGAAGTCTCTTGAGGCAGTAAACTGGCTGGAGCTCGGATCCTCTTCCCATGGTAGCCTGCACAAAATACAAAACAATGTCAGTACGAGCGCCAAAAATCAAAACTAACAAAAAGAGAAGAAAATGTACCTGAACCCAAAAGCAACTGTGGAGAGCCTAAGGCAGCAAAGTCCCACCGACTAATGAATCTGCAAAGATCAGATAGATTCCAAATAATACAAAATTGCTAGAAGCAAAAGTGACAATGGTGCAAAAGAAGAGTAAAAGATCTCTATTTGACCAAGAGCAAATATATCAATTATACTGAAAATTACAAGTGCATCTAAAAGATCTACAAAGACACAAAGATGGACTCTGGGAGATCTATAGAATGAATCTTAGTGTGACATCCAAACAAAATTTTAGAGATCCACTAAATGAAAATCGTAGTGTGACATCCAAGCAAAATTTTGGAGATCCACTAAATAAAAATCGTAGTGTGACATCCAAGCAAAATTTTGGAGATCCACTAAATAAAAGCCTTAGTGTGACATCTAGAACAAATATCTAGAGATCTACAGGGTCAATCAGCATACAACAAACGTGATTCGCTATAGACACGTATAACATTTGTTGGGGGGCATTTGTTGTCCTCTAAGCATTAACTAGTAGAACAAAAAAAAATCAAAATCATACCCGGCGGATCCACGATTTATGCCGGAATCCCTGCCAAAATCCCGCTGAGACGCTGTAGACGCGGCGCCGTTCACGTCTGATCCCGCAAATCCTGCGACCTCTCCTCGATCGAGAGCCCAAACGCGTCGTTAAATACCAGAGCAGATGGAGCCTTCAGTCGCTGCTCTCTCCCACGCACACGACTGCTTCTCCGACTCCTCTTCCCACGTCCACGATACTCTCTCTCTTTTTGCACTCGATCTCCACTGCCGAAGCCTCCTCCCTCTTCTCGATTTCCTCAGCCGCCCAGTCTCGCCGACGATTTTCCCGAAGCTGCGAGCATCCCGCATCCTCTGTTTCCCTGTGCCGGCTTCTTTTCATCCACGCAGAGAGAGAGAGATTCATCGTGCCTACCTGTAGCCGCCCGATCCCATTCGGTCGAGCTCCCCGTTTGGTTTTCTCTCCTAAACCCGAACTCCTCCCTGCCGTTTGACTCCCTACCCGACGCTTCCTCTCTGTTAGGATCGGAGGTTACAACATTTTGAGCGGGAGTAATAACGAGAGCCGCCCACAGTGAAGGTAATTTTCTCCCATTCGCACTCTTCTTTGGCCAAATCTCATGTATGCCGAACCAGAGAAATGGGAGAGAGGATTTTAATTAATTTTGATTAAGGTTAATGTTAATTAATCATAATCAATTTTAATTATCTTAATTATTTATAATTATTGTATTAACTATAGTCAACTTTAATTAAATAATTATAATTGAATGATTATAATTATTTTAATTAAAGTCAATTTTTTTAATTATAATTTATAAATGATTGATTATAATTAATTTTTATTAATTAATTTTAAGTAATTAAAGTTAATTAATATTTATTAGTTATGATTAATTGAGATTAATTATAATTAATTATATTTAGTTAATTATAATAATTATACTTAATTATTTTAAATAATTAATGATTAATTAAATTTAATCTTAATTATAATTAATTATAAAAAAAAATGCTCCCCTCCACTCTATTACCTCGACATTCGTGTCGGACCGGAAAACCACATAAGCACGCCTTTGGTGAGCGTGGTAGGAGGGAACCCAGTGCAACACCTACAACGAGGTAGGCGAGTGACCTCTCGATCCACGTGTCAACCACGACAACCCCGCGAAGGTATGAAATTTTCTAAACTCAAAACTCTGCTTCAATGTTCGTGGCGAACCGGAAAACCGCCCCAAGCACGCCTTTGGTGCGCGTGGTGGGATGGGACCCCG